>NW_027507718.1:543439110-543533168 GCF_037356315.1 Lithobates pipiens
TACATCAGAGTGTCCCATCACCAGTCCCCTTACATCAGAGTGTCCCATCACCAGTCCCCTTACATCAGAGTGTCCCATCAGCAGCCCCCTTACATCAGAGTGTCCCATCAGCAGCCCCCTTACATCAGAGTGTCCCATCAGCAGCCCCCTTACATCAGAGTGTCCCATCACCAGTCCCCTTACATCAGAGTGTCCCATCAGCAGCCCCCTTACATCAGGGTGTCCCATCACCAGCCCCCTTACATCAGAGTGTCCCATCACCAGCCCCCTTACATCAGAGTGTCCCATCAGCATCCCCTACATCAGAGTGTCCCAGAGCAGCCCCCTTACATCAGAGTGTCCCATCAGCAGCCCCCTTACATCAGAGTGTCCCATCACCAGCCCCCTTACATCAGAGTGTCCCATCAGCAGCCCCCTTACATCAGAGTGTCCCATGAGCACCCCCTTACATCAGAGTGTCCCATGAGCACCCCCTTACATCAGAGTGTCCCATCAGCAGCCCCCTTACATCAGAGTGTCCCATCAGCAGCCCCCTTACATCAGAGTGTCCCATCAGCAGCCCCTTACATCAGAGTGTCCCATCAGCAGTCCCCTTACATCAGAGTGTCCCATCAGCAGTCCCCTTACATCAGAGTGTCCCATCAGCAGTCCCCTTACATCAGAGTGTCCCATCAGCAGCCCCCTTACATCAGAGTGTCCCATCAGCAGCCCCCTTACATCAGAGTGTCCCATCAGCAGCCCCCTTACATCAGAGTGTCCCATCAGCAGCCCCCTTACATCAGGGTGTCCCATCAGCAGCCCCCTTACATCAGAGTGTCCCATCAGCAGCCCCTTACATCAGAGTGTCCCATCAGCAGCCCCTTACATCAGAGTGTCCCATCACCAGTCCCCTTACATCAGAGTGTCCCATCACCAGTCCCCTTACATCAGAGTGTCCCATCACCAGTCCCCTTACATCAGAGTGTCCCATCAGCAGCCCCCTTACATCAGAGTGTCCCATCAGCAGCCCCCTTACATCAGAGTGTCCCATCAGCAGCCCCCTTACATCAGAGTGTCCCATCAGCAGCCCCCTTACATCAGAGTGTCCCATCAGCAGCCCCCTTACATCAGGGTGTCCCATCACCAGCCCCCTTACATCAGAGTGTCCCATCACCAGCCCCCTTACATCAGAGTGTCCCATCACCACCCCCTTACATCAGAGTGTCCCATCAGCAGCCCCCTTACATCAGAGTGGCCCACTGAGCCATCGGCCCACCGGGAAACTCCCAGGAGTCCCGATGGCCAGTACATGCCTGGATTTATTCACGTGGCTTTGGCCATCACATTCCCAATCCTGGGAAATTTTGCCAACATAATTACACATTTTCAGTACTTGGTGACTGAACCAGCTCCGGCTCACCCGACACATTACATTCAAAATACTGACAACAACTTACAAAGACATCCACCATTTAGCCCCCGGCGGCTACATCACTGGCCTAGTCTCAAAATACCAACCGAATCGTTCCTCTTCGTTCCTCTTATGACCTCCTGCTCTCCAGCTCCCTCGTCACCTCCTCCCATGCTCGCCTCCAGGACTTCTCCAGAGCTTCTCCAATCCTATGGAACTCCCTACCCCAAACTGTCAGATTATCTCCTACTCTATTAGCTTTTAGACAATCCCTGAAAACCCTCCTCTTCAGAGAAGCCCACCCTACCCACCCCACACTGCATTTTTTATTTTCTTCATCAGTTCACCCCCCACAGTTATTACCTTTCACTCGACCCTCCCTTCTAGATTGTAAGCTCTAACGAGCAGGGCCCTCTGATCTCTCCTGTATTGAATTGTACTGCCTGACCTTATGTGGTAAAGCACTGCACAAACTGTTGGCGCTATCTAAATCCTGTATAATAAATAATAATAATTTGCCAGCATGTTTAAATTTTGATTGAACAAATAATCCAAAATATTTAAACACGGTGTTACCATTTATTTATTTTTTCCTGGTGGGCCAAACCTTAGTTACAGGTAATTGAGGTAATGTGATGCTAAAATATATAATCAAATAACACAACATGTGGAGATTAAATGACGTTTAAATGTGACTGTTAAAAAAAAAAAAAAAAAATTATATTATATATATATCTATCTATATATATATATATATAGTTTGACCTGCAAGCATATTTAATACCTTATTTAACAAATATTCATGTAATTATTGAAACACAGTGTTTACAACATTTATTTTTTTATTTTTTGCTGGAGTGTTTAATCTTACCTATTGGTAATTGAAGCCCAGATTATTCCAAATTAACCCTGTGTACACTGCTATATACCCTGTAAAGACATAATTTTTTTTTTTTTTTATGTGCATTTTTTATGTAAAAAAGAAAAAAAAAAAAAAGAAAAAAAAAACAAATGTGGAAATGAAAAGAAGTTTACATGTGAATGATTAAAAAATAATTATAATTTGACTTGCAACCATGTGTAATATATATTTAATTAAATCATTTTTATTCTAATATTAATACACAGTCCCGATACAACATTTTTTTTTTTTTTTTTTTTACTGGAGTGTTTCACCCTAACTACAAATAATCATAACCCAGATTAATCCAAATTAACCCCATGTGCACTGCTATATAGTCTGTATAGACATAAAGGATTTTTTTTTAATGTGCATGTAAAAAAAAAAAAAAAAAAAAAAAAAAAAGACCAAACAAAACAAATGTGGAAATGAAAAGAAGTTTACACGTGAATGATTAAAAAAATAATTATAATTTGACTTGCAACCATGTGTAATATATATTTAATTAAATATTTTTTATTCTAATATTAATACACAGTCCCGATACAACTTTTTATTTTTTTATTTTTTTTACTGGAGTGTTTCACCCTAACTACAAATAATTGTAACCCAGATGATTCCGATTTAACCCTGTGCAAACTGATAAACACCCTGCATAGAAATATAGCATTTTTTTTAAAGCTCAGGTATTTTTAATGTGATGCTAAAAAAAAAATATATATATTTACGATTTGACCTGCAACCATATATTTTTTTTTTTTAAACAAACATTCATTAAAATATTAAAACACAGTCCCGTTGCAACATTTTTTTTTTTCCTGGAGTGTTTCACCCTAACTACAAATAATTGTAACCCAGATTAATCCAAATTAACCCTATGTACACTGCTATATAGTCTGTATAGACATAAAGGATTTTTTTCTAATGTGCATGTAAAAAAATAAAAAAAATTAAAAATGACCAAACAAAACAAATGTGGAAATGAAAAGAAGTTTACATGTGAATGATTAAAAAATAATTATAATTTGACTTGCAACCATGTGTAATATATATTTAATTAAATATTTTTTATTCTAATATTAATACACAATCCCAATACAACTTTTTTTTTTTTTTTTTGCCTGGAGTGTTTCACCCTAACTACAAATAATTGTAACCCAGATTAATCCAAATTAACCCTATACACACTTCTATATAGTCTGTATAGACATAAAGGATTTTTTTTTAATGTGCATGTAAAAAAAAAAAAAAAAATGACCAAACAAATCAAATGTGGAAATGAAAAGAAGTTTGAATGTAAATGATAAAAAAATAATTATTATTTGACCTGCAACCATGTGTAATATATTTTTAATTAAATCATTTTTCTTTTAATATTAATACACAGTCCCGATACAACTTTTTTTTTTTTTTTTTTTTTTTTTACTGGAGTGTTTCACCCTAACTACAAATAATTGTAACCCAGATGATTCCGATTTAACCCTGTGCAAACTGATAAACACCCTGCATAGAAATATAGCATTTTTTTTAAAGCTCAGGTATTTTTAATGTGATGCTAAAAAAAAAAAAAAAAAAAAAAAAAATGAACAAGCAAAAAAACATGGAAATTAAAAGAAGTTTACATTTAAATGATAAAATATATTTACGATTTGACCTGCAACCATATATATATATTTTTTTTTAAACAAACATTCATTAAAATATTAAAACACAGTCCCGTTGCAACATTTTTTTTTTTCCTGGAGTGTTTCACCCTAACTACAAATAATTGTAACCCAGATTAATCCAAATTAACCCTATGTACACTGCTATATAGTCTGTATAGACATAAAGGATTTTTTTTTTAATGTGCATGTAAAAAAAAAAAAAAATGACCAAACAAAACAAATGTGGAAATGAAAAGAAGTTTACATGTGAATGATAAAACAATAATTATATTTTGACCTGCAACCATGTGTTATATATATTTAATTAAATCATTTTTATTCTAATATTAATACACAATCCCGTTACAACTTTTTTTTTTTTTTTTTGCTGGAGGGTTTCACCCTAACTACAAATAATTGTAACCCAGATTAATCCAAATTAACCCTGTGTTGTACACTTCTATATAGTCTGTATAGACATAAAGGATTTTTTTTTAATGTGCATGTAAAAAAAAAAAAAAAAAAATGACCAAACAAATCAAATGTGGAAATGAAAATAAGTTTGAATGTAAATGATAAAAAAATAATTATTATTTGACCTACAACCATGTGTAATATATTTTTAATTAAATCATTTTTCTTTTAATATTAATACACAGTCCCGATACAACTTTTTTTTTTTTTTTTTTTTTTTTTACTGGAGTGTTTCACCCTAACTACAAATAATTGTAACCCAGATGATTCCAATTTAACCCTGTGCAAACTGATAAACACCCTGCATAGAAATATAGCATTTTTTTTAAAGCTCAGGTATTTTTAATGTGATGCTAAACAAAAAAAGAGTGAGAATTTTGAAAAAAAAAAACAATATTTTTTTTACTTTTTGCTATAATAAATATACCCAAAAAAAGTAAAAAAACAAAAAACAAAACGTGGTTTGTGCAAAAGTTATAACGTCTACAAAATAGGGGATAGATTTATGGCATTTTTATTATTCTTTTTTTTTTTTGTTTTTTTTTACTAATAATTGCGATCTGCTATTTTTTTTTTTTTTGCAGGACTGCGACATTGCGGCGGACAGATCGGACACTTTTGACACTTTTTTGGGAGCACTGTCATTTATACAGCGATCAGAGCTATAAATAGCCACTGATTACTGTATAAATGTCACTGGCAGGGAAGGGGGTAAACACTAGGGGGGCAATCAAGGGGTTAAGTGTGTCCTAGGGAGTGGTTCTAACTGTGGGGGGATGGGACTGCCTGGGGGGGAGACCGATCGTTGTTCGCAAGCAGTATGAACAGCAGATCTGTCTCCTCTCTCCTGACAGAACGGAGATCTGACCCTTTACATTGACAGACCTCCGTTCTGTCTCTCTCAGGAGCGATCGCGGGTGCCCGGCAAACATCCCGCGTACGCGGGCCCCCTAGAGCCCTTAAAGTGGGCCGATGTACAGCTACGGTGATTCAGCCAGGGGAGCCAACCTGCTGCAGTATAACTGCGGAGGCTGGTGAATAGGCTGGTGAATAGGCCTCCCAGTGTTAGCCCATAGGGTTCAATATTGAGTTGGCTCCACCCTTTACAGCTATAACAGCTTCACCTCTTCTGGGAAGATCGTCCACAAGGTTTAGGAGGGTGTCTATGGGAATGTTTCACCGTTCTTCCAGAAGAGCATTTATGAGGTCAGGCAGTGATGTTGGACAAGAAGGCCTGGGTTACAGTCTCTAATTCATCCCAAAGGTGTTCTATCGGGGTTGAGGTCAGGACTCTGTGCAGGCCAGCTAAGTTGCATCACCCCAAACTCGCTCATTAATTACTCTATCAGTACTCAGCCCTCATGAACTTTTTTGCGCTGTGATTTCACAACTCGCTATTTATTTATTTTTTTGTTCTTCTCACAGAGATGGAAGGTGGACGATATCTGGGCCCATCCTAATACCGGGGAGACAATCTGTGGCCATTGAGTCTTTTTTTTCCCTCCTCAACCCTCTCTTCAATCCCCCTGGCTTTGAGTTAGGTAGACCATAGCCTGACTTGCCCCTGTCAGCAGCCTCATGCCCCAAGGGGATTTAGGATCTGGGGCCCTTCCTCTTTGGAGTTCGGACCAGTACTGTACCCTCATGTGCTTTTTCTGTGCTATGATGTCATAGTTCACTATTTTTTTTTGTTCTTCTCACAGAGATGAAGGGTGAAGGATGTCAGGGTCCACACTAATACCGGGGAGAGGATCTGTGGCCCTCGAGTCTTTTTCCCTCCCAAACTCTTCCCTCTCTTCATCGAGTACTTGGAAGGCTGGTCCTGGCAGGTCCCTAAGGAAAGGCATCCACCTAACTTTGAGTTAGGTAGACCATAGGTTGCTTTGCCCCATCAGCAGCCTTGCGCCCTTGGAGGGTTCAGGGAATGAAGCCCTTCCTCGGACTATTACTATACCCTCGTGTGCTTTTTTGCATGCTGTGATTTCACATTTCGCTTTTTTTTGTTCCTCTCATGGAGATGTTGGGTAAAGAATATCAAGACCTACCCTAATATTGGGGGTGGGGGGGATCTGTGTGCTTTGGTTCTTTCTCCCTCCCCAGTTCCTCCATCTCTTCAATGAGCCCTCCACCAAGTACTTTGAAGACTAAGGAGCGTTATCCACCTGGCTTCGAGTTAGGTAGTTAGGTAGACCACTGAGTATCTCGCACCCGGTTAACAGCCTTATGGGCTGAAGGATATCAGGGCCCACCCTAATGCCGGGGAGAAGATCTGTGGCCCTTAGGTTTTTTTCCCTCCGCAACTCTTCCCTCCCTTCACCAAGTACTTGGAAGACTGGCTTTGGCAGATAACTAAGGAGCGACATCCACCTGGCTTTGAGTTAGGTAGACCACTGAGTATCTTGCACCCGGTCAACAGCCTTGTGTCCTGGAGGTTCAGGGACTGTGGCCCTTCCTCTTCAGAAGTTAGACCATTACTGTACCCTTATGTACTTTTTTTGTGTTGGGATTTCATGGTTCACTCTTTTTTTTTTTTGTTATTCTTCTCACATAGATAGAGGGTGAAGAATATCAGGGCCCACCCTAATACCGGGGGGGGGGGGGGAGATCTGTGGCCCTTAGGTCTTTTTCCCTCCGCAACTTTCCCCTCTCTTCATTGAGTCCTTCACCGAGTACTTGGAAGACTGGCTTTGAAAGATAACTAAGGAGAAACATCCACCTGGCTTTCAGTTAGGTAGACCACTGAGCATCTTGCAACCGGTCAGCAGCCTTGTGCCCTGGGGGTTCAGGGACTGTGCCTATTCTTCTTCAGAGGTTAGACTATTACTGTACCCTTGTGGCCCTTCCTCTTCAGAGGTTCGACTATTACTGTTCCCTTATGTACTTTTTTTGTGTTGGTATTTCATGGTTCACTCTTTTTCTGTTCTTTTCACATAGATGGAGGGTGAAGGTTATCAGGGCCCATCCTAATACTGGGGAGAAGATCTGTGGCCCTTAGGTCTTTTTCCCTCCGCAACTTTCCCCTCTCTTCATTGAGTCCTTCACCGAGTACTTGGAAGACTGGCTTTGGCAGATAAGTAAGGAGCGACATCCACCTGGCTTTCAGTTAGGTAGACCACTGAGTATCTTGCACCCGGTCAGCAGCCTTGTGTCCTGGGGGTTCAGTGACTGTGGCCCTTCCTCTTCAGAGGTTAGACTATTACTGTACCCTTATGTACTTTTTTTGTGTTGGGATTTCATGGTTCACTCTTTTTCTGTTCTTCTCACATAGATGGAGGGTGAAGGTTATCAGGGCCCATCCTAATACCGGGGAGAAGATCTGTGGCCCTTAGGTCTTTTTCCCTCTGCAACTTTCACCTCTCTTTATTGAGCCCTTCACCGAGTACTTGGAAGACTGGCTTTGACAGATAACTAAGGAGCGACATCCACCTGGCTTTCAGTTAGGTAGACCACTGAGCATCTTGCACCCAGTCAGCAGCCTTGTGTCCTGGGGCTTCAGGGACTGTGGCCCTTCCTCTTCAGAAGGTAGACCATTACTGTACCCTTATGTACTTTTTTTTGTGTTGGGATTTCATGGTTCACTTTTTTTTTTTTTGTTCTTCTCACAGAGATGGAGGGTGAAGAATAGCAGGGCCCATCCTAATACCGGGGAGAGGATCTGGGGCCCTCAGGTCTTTCTCTCTCCGCAACTCTTCCCTCTCTTCATTGAGCCCTTCACCGAGTACTTGGAAGACTGGCTTTGGCAGATAACTAAGGAGCGACATCCACCTGGCTTTGAGTTAGGTAGACCACTGAGTATCTTGCAACCGGTCAGCAGCCTTGTGTCCTGGGGGTTCAGTGACTGTGGCCCTTCCTCTTCAGAAGTTATACCATTACTGTACCCTTATGTACTTTTTTTGTGTTGGGATTTCATGGTTCACTCTTTTTCTGTTCTTCTCACATAGATAGAGGGTGAAGGTTATCAGGGCCCATCCTAATACCGGGGAGAAGATCTGTGGCCCTTAGGTCTTTTTCCCTCTGCAACTTTCACCTCTCTTTATTGAGCCCTTCACCGAGTACTTGGAAGACTGGCTTTGACAGATAACTAAGGAGAAACATCCACCTGGCTTTCAGTTAGGTAGACCACTGAGCATCTTGCACCCGGTAAGCAGCCTTGTGCCCTGGGGGTTCAGGGACTGTGCCTATTCTTCTTCAGAGGTTAGACTATTACTGTACCCTTGTGGCCCTTCCTCTTCAGAGGTTCGACTATTACTGCTCCCTTATGTACTTTTTTTGTGTTGGGATTTCATGGTTCACTCTTTTTCTGTTCTTCTCACATAGATGGAGGGTGAAGAATAGCAGGGCCCATCCTAATACCGGGGAGAGGATCTGTGGCCCTCAGGTCTTTCTCTCTCCGCAACTCTTCCCTCTCTTCATTGAGCCCTTCACCAAGTACTTGGAAGACTGGCTTTGGCAGATAACTAAGGAGCAACATCCACCTGGCTTCCAGTTAGGTAGACCACTGAGTATCTTGCACCCGGTCAGCAGCCTTGTGTCCTGGGGGTTCAGGGACTGTGGCCCTTCCTCTTCAGAAGTTAGACCATTACTGCACCCTTATGTACTTTTTTGTGTTGGGGTTTCATGGTTCATGGATCTGTGGCCCTCAGGTCTTTTTCCCTCCACAACTCTTCCCTCTCTTCATCTCTTCTCTTCCACCAAGTACTTGGAAGATGGGCTTTGGCAAGTCCCTAAGGAGCGGCATTCACCTGGCATTTGAGTTAGGTAGACTATAGAGTGCCTTGCCCCGTCAGCAGCCTTGTGCCTCAGGGAATGAAGCCCTTTCTCTTCAGAGGTTGGACCATTACCGTACCCTCATGTGCTTCATTGTGTGCTTTGATTTCGCATTGATAAATATATCTCCGTTTTTAGTTTATGTCATTTTTGTATCTAAAAGTGAAATGGTCTCTTGGCTCTCAGAATAATCTCGGTATATTTCTTATGTTTTTCAGACTTGATATGAACGAATATAGAAGTATCTTGGTGTTTATCTTTGCTATCAAGGAGATCAACAAGAGCATGAAGCTTCTACCCAATATTACTCTGGGTTATCACATATATAACAGCTGTGGAGAGACAAAGAAAACCATCAATTATGTTCTACAGATATTATCTGGGGTAAAAGAGGCCCCTAATTATAACTGCAGGAAACGGGGTGAAATTGCTGGTTTCATTGGTGATTACAGTTTTCAGGCAACCAAGGCAATGGCGCAGTTGCTCGGCCTCTACAGATATACGCATGTGAGTGCAGACCGGAGATTTCATATTAAAATACTATTGATGTTCAGGAACACTCACAGGATTATTGAAATCTACTCACACAATGGTAACACATCCATTGACTTACAGTAGCATTCTAATCTATGTATTTAATAGAAAGGAGAATGGACTTCAAGTGGGCATTTGATGATATATACACTATATTGTCAAAAGTATTGGGACTCCTGCCTTCACACACCCACACAAACTTTTTTTTTTCTCTTTATTAATTTCTTTTCAATTTAAACAAAACATACATAATTTCCTTACAATTAAAAACAGAAGAGCAGAAAAGGGGAAAGAACTTAAGTAAAGAAAAAGAACAAAACATAAAGCCCTTCTACGTCTTTCTGACCCCAACATTCCCCCCTTCCCCTCTCACACTCACACCAACTTCCTCATCCTGCTATTTACCTACCTAGTAACCCTTCCTCTTTTAGGTACATATACTTTTGTTCATTTTCTCACACCACAGCTTCCAAATCTTATCAAATTTTTTAATGCCTCCCTGTCTTATGTATGCTGCCTTTTCCTTAAGGATTACCCCATTCATAGTCTGCACCCACTCCCCACTGGTAGGGGGTTCAGAGGACTGCCATTTCTGAGCTATAAGCTTCCTGGCTTGAAAAAGGCATCTTAATTTTGCTAGTTTGGTATCTTTGAGTTCACTACCTCCATCTGTCCATCCCAATACACATCCCAGGGGTTCCATCTCCACTGTCATCTCGAATACCTCAGCTATTATTTCCACCACCTCCCTCCAGTAGCGATGTAGTTTGGGACATCTCCAAAACATGTGTATCATATCCCCCTCCATCCTCCCACATCTAGGGCAGGAAGCATCTTGCCTTCGACCAAACATGAAGAGTTTCTTTGGGGTGTAGTATACCCTATACAATAAGAATAGATGGGCCAGTTTTTGAGGTGGAGAGAGGGACACCCAAGGTGCCAGCGTGAGTATCCTCTCCCATTGGGCTTCCGATATGCTTCCCACATCTATTTCCCATTTTTTTCTATATGATTGTCCTTGTGTTCTTACTCTAGTCCTCTTATTTAAACTTGCATAGATTTTAGATATTAAACCTTTCCCTAGTTTTGCACGCAAAACTTCTTGGATTACTGGTATCTCACACCACTCTATTGCCCTCTCCCCAAACTGTTTCTCCAGGGCGTGTCTGACCTGCAGGTATCTAAAAAAAGATTTGTTTGGGATTGCATACTGCTCTCTTAGTTCCTGGAATGATTTCAAGGTACCATTCTGATAAATCTGATGGATGAGCTTAATACCTCTACTTTCCCATTCCTTAATTTGCCCTATTTTTTGTATCTCGCCCAGCTTGCTATTAGCCCATAGAGGAGAGTATTCAGTAAACCCCGTATATCCCAAAATTCCTTTAGCTGCTTCCCACACCTTTATTGTCAGGCCTAGGGTAGGAATATCTCACATAGCGATCCCTGCCTCCAAAGCCTCTACCACTGGCCTAACCAAAAGTTGCTTAACGAGTGTTTTCTTTCCTTGTCCATTGCCTTCGATGTCTCCTCCACCCAGGTGTTGCAACTGTGCTGCTAACACACACAAACTTTAATGGCATCCCAGTCTTAGTCCGTAGGGTTCAATATTGAGTTGGTCCTCCCTTTGCAGCTATAACAGCTTCACCTCTTCTGGGAAGGCCGTCCACAAGGTTATGGAGTGTGTCTATGGGGATGTTTGACCATTCTTCCAGAAGTGCATTTGTGAGGTCAGGCACTGATGTTGAACAAGAAGTCCCGGCTCACAGTCTCCACTCTAATGGCGTGTACACACGACCGGACTTCTCGAAAGCAAAGGTCCGACGGAATGAATCCGTCGGACAATTCGATCGTGTGTGGGCTCCATCGGACCTTTGCTTTCCATAAATCTGACAGACTTTAGAAATAGAACATGTTTCAAATTTTTCGACCGGAACTCCGCCGGACCCAGTTCCTATCGAGAAATATGTTCATGTGTATGCTAGTCTGACGGACAAAAACTGAAGCTAGGGCAGCTTTTGGCTACTGTCTATGAACTTCCTTATTCTAGTCCGGTCGTACGTCATCACGTTCGAATCCGTCGGACTTTGGTGTGTGTCCAAGTCCGTTCATTCGGAAAGTCCACGAAAGTCCATTGGGAAGTGTGTTGGACCTAGACCGTCGAAAAGTCCGGTCATGTGTACGCGGCATAATTCATCCCAAAGGTGTTCTATCAGGTTGAGGTCAGTCAGGCCAGTCAAGTTCCTCTACCCCAAACTCATTCATCCATGTCTTTATTCTTTATGGATCTTGCTTTGTGCACTGGTCCAAATCATTTGGTGGAGGGTGGATTATGGTGTGGGGGGTTGTATTTTTAGGGGTTGGGCTTGAATCCCTTAGTTCCAGTGAAGGAAACTCTTAAGGCGTCAGCATATCTAGATGTTTTGGACAATTTCATGCTCCCAACTTTGTGGGAACAGTTTGGGGACAGCCCCTTCCTGTTCCAACATGACTACACACCAGTGCACAAAGCAAGGTCCATAAAGACATGAATGAGTGAGTTTGTCCTACACAGAGTCCTGACCTCATATAAATGAATAAAACGTAACTAATTAATAATAATAAATAACAATGATAATAAAAGTGCACAAAGTAAGGTCCATAAAGACATGAATGAGTGAGTTTGGGTCCTGAGTCCTGACCTCAACCCGTTAAAACACCTTTGGGATGAATTATAGTGAAGACCGCGAGCCAGGCCTTCTTGTCCAACATGAGTGCCTGACCTCACCAATGCTCTTCTGGAAGAATGATCAAACATCCCCATAGACACATCTCCTAAACCTTGTGGACGGCCTTCCTAGAAGAGTTGAAGCTGTTATAGCGGAAAAGGGCGGAGCCAACTCAATATTGAACCCAACGGACAGGGGCATAACTATAGGGGGTGTAGCAGTCGCGACCGCAACTGGGCCCTGTGATGCAGGGGGCCCATGCAGCCCCCTCTACATATGGCCGGCAGCAGCATAGGCAGCTAGGGGTACCAGTGCACCATGCACACGGGTGGCTGGAGGTGGAGGGTGACTAGCAGAGCTCCATGCTCGACTATCGCACTGGCTGCTCTTTAGTTGTGCATTCCCCTCATGACCTGTGTCCTCGGCCGGCTCCTCAGAGTACCCCTCTCCTGCTCCATGCATTGCTGCTCAGTCCGATGTCTGTTCTCCCCAGCCAGAGTCGCCCCCCCCTGAGTCCGACCCACACTGCACTGCATACTTCTCCCGGGTAAACAAACTTTAAGCACACAGATGCAGTGCAGCCCTATGAGAGCCCCCCGGAGGACACTGCAAGCTTGTCTGCCAGCCCCCCCTCCTCCCCCATCATACACAGATGATGAAAGGTCTTTCTGGGAGATATGCTGATCGCCCATCCAGCACACTGGATGGAACCCAGGCCAACATGGATGAGTGCACGGCCTACAGCTTGGTCATGGTGAGTGAGAGGACCCCATCCCCCACACACCATTACATACCCCCTCCATCTGCCCCTGGGGACAGGGTCCCCTTCTCACGTGGGGACAGGGGCCCCCACCTCCCCTGGGGACAGGGACCCCTTCTCATCTGGGGGCAGTAACTTCATCTGCCCTGGAGAAAAGAACCTCATCTCTTCTGGGGACGGGGACCCCATCCTGCCTAGGGACAGTCCCCCAATGGGGCACCTAAAAATAAAAAAATAAATAATAATAAAAAAAAAAACTGATACCAGTGGTGGAACTACAGGGCTCACAAAGGTCATACCTGTGACCACACCCTGGAGTTCCACCGCCGGACTCAGAGGGAAGGGCCCTGGCTGGGGTTCAGGGGGGCCCTTCATGGTTTCTTGCATCTGGGCCCTGAAGGTTGTAGTTCCGCCACTGCCAATAGACTAATGCTGGCCAATGGACTAAAGCGGCTGAAAATCGGTCATTTAGACCGTTCGTTTTTCGGCCAGTTAATGGGCACAAAATCCATATCCGTTGTGACGTTTTTGAGCCGAAAAAACGAAGGACAAGTTTGGAAATTTTATGCCGAACAAACAATAAATTGAAAGGTTAATGTGTTTCCCGTCCGCACTGTCTGCACTAGGTATATGAAAACGATTTATCGGTCATTACATATGACGGCACTCTCATGGCTCTTTTGAAAATGGGTTTGGCCGATTTTTCGGATAGTGTATGGCCAGCATAAGACTGGGAAGCCATTAAAGATCATGTGCGTGTAAAGGCGAGTGTCCCTTTTGACAGTATAGTGTGTGTGTTGTAAAAAGTGCATTATTGGAGCAAACTGGCTGGACAGACAATTGTTCAGTTTGTCAAATAGTAGTAATCTGCTGGGATATAAAAAAATAATGGAGCAACATATAATTTTGTGATAAAAAAAATATTAACCACTTCCAGACCGCCTCACGCTGATACACGTACCGATATACATATTAACTTTGAAGTGGAATATCGTTATTATGGTAGCAGATAGCTGTCATAATCCCGGTATCCTCTTCTTCGGCCGGCGGTCCGGTTTCCGATAAGAGTGGTCTCTGCGGTGGATTTGCGGCAAGATCACTTTTATCGGCGTCGGGAGAGGGCCCCCCTCCTGCCACGCTCTGGTGCCCTCCGCTGCATACTGTGGCTTGTCATGGAGATGAGTGAGGGGAAGAGTACCCCCACCCGTCTCCATACGTTTGCAGGGCGGAAGCGATATCAAAACGTCGTACAAGGGACGTTTACATTCCGTGTAATTGAAATAAAAGTGACACTTAAAAAAAAAAAAAAGAACAGTGTAAAAATAAAAAATAAAAGCTAAAATAAATAAGAAAAAAAAATAAAAAATGTAAATGCACCCCGTCCCGCCAAGCTGGCGTGCCGAAGCGAGCGCATACTTGAGCAGCGTCCGCATATGAAAACGGTATTCAAACCACACATGTGAGGTATCGCCGCAATCGGTAGAGCGAGAGCAATAATTCTATCCCCAGACCTCATCTGTATCTCAAAGCATGCAACCTGTAGAATTTTTTAAATATCGCCTATGGAGTTTTTTAAGGGTAAAAGTTTGTCGCCCTTTCCACGAGCGACTTTTGAAGCGTGACATGTTGGGTATCAATTTACTCGGCGTAACATTATCTTTCACAGTATAAAAAAATATTGCGCTAACTTTACTGTTGTCTTATTTATTTATTTAAAAAAAGTGAATATTTTCCAAAACAAGTGCGCTTCTAATGTCCCGTACACGCGGTCGGACATTCCGACCACAAAATCCGTCAGATTTTTTTTCTGACGGATTTTGTCCGAAACCGGTGTTGCATGCACACGGTCGGACAAAGTTGTCGGAAAAAATCAGATCGTTCGGAACGTGATGACGTTCATCGCGTTACGACGGGACTACGTAGTAGAGGCTAGTAGCCAATAGCTTAGGTCTCGTAATTTAACCTGAGCATGCGTGGCACTTTGTCCGATCGGAATTCTCTACAGTCAGATCGGATTTTGTTGTCGGAAAATTTTAGATCCTGCTCTCAAACTTTTTCGGTCTGAATTTCCGTTGGAACCCACTCACGGTCGGATTTTCCGACAACATAATCCGATCGAACCTTTTTTACGTCGGAAATTTCTGACCATGTGTACGCCCTGTACACACGGTCGGAAATTCCGACGTAAAAGGTTCGATCGGATTATGTTGTCGGAAAATCCGACCGTGAGTGGGTTCCAACGGAAATTCAGACCGAAAAAGTTTGAGAGCAGGATCTAAAATTTTTAAGACCACTGCGCAAATACGGTGTGACAGAAAGTATTGCAACGACCGGCATTTTATTCTCTAGGGTGTTAGAAAAAAAAATGTATAATGTTTGGGGGGTTCTAAGTAATTTTCTAGTAAAAAAAAAAAAAACTGATTTTAACTTGTAAACAACAAATCTCAGAAAGAGGCTTGGTCCTTAACCACTTGCTTACTGGGCACTTAAACCCCCCTCAGTCCCAGACCAATTTTCAGCTTTCAGCGCTGATGCACTTTGAATGACAATTACGCGGGCATACAACACTGTACCCAAATGAAATTTTTATCATTTTTTTCCCACAAATAGAGCTTTCTTTTGGTGGTATTTAATTACAGCTCGGAGTTTTATTTTTTGCTAAACAAACAAAAAAAGATGCAAAAAAAAAATCATGTTTAATAGTTTGTTATAAAATTTTGCAAACGGGTCATTTTTCTCCTTCATTGAAGTGCGCTGATTAGGCGGCACTGATAGGCTGCATTGGTGGGCACTGATGGGCTACATTGGTGGGCACTGATAGGCTGCATTGGTGGGCACTGATAGGCTGCACTGGTGGGCACTGATAGGCATAGTCAAGGCGGCACTAATAGGCACAGATAAGGCGGCACCAATGGGCACAGATAAGGCGGCACTGATGGGCAAAGATGGGCACATATAAGATGGCATGGATGGGTGGCACGGATGGGTGGCACGGATGGGCACTGATAGGTACCACTGATAGATGGGACTGATGGGCACTGATAGGTGGCACTGATAGGTGGCTCTGATAGGTGGCACTGCTGGGCACTGATGGGCGGCACTGCTGGGCACTGAAGGGCGGCACTGCTGGGCACTGATGGGCGGCACTGGGGTGCAGCACCTTTGAGGCAGATTGTGGGCACTGTGGGTGGCACTGTGGGTGGCACTGCTGGGTGGCACTGTGGGTGGCACTGCTGGGTGGCACTATGGGCACTGCTGGGTGGCACTGACGGGGGGCACTAACTTTTTATTAGGGTGGCACTGCAGGGGGCAGGTGGGCACTGGCAGGGGGCAGGTGGGCGCTTGCATTGCTGGCCGTGATCGGGACTGATGTCCCGATCACGGCCGCCGGTGATTGGCTTTTTTTTTTCTCCTCGCGCTGACAGCGCGAGGAGGAATACTAGCCGATTACCGGCTCCGTTATGTCACCTGATCAGCTGTCATTGGCTGACAGCTGATCACGTGATAAGGGGTCGGATCGACCCCTTGCACGGATCGGTGATCAGGCGAGTCTCATGGACGTAGTCCCGGAAAAGGAGATCCGCGCTGTAGCCGTCAATTGACTATAGCGCGGATCTCAAGTGGTTAAGTGGTCAAAATGCTAATCATTTTAAAATACTTTAATATGCCTACATAGGTCAGTTATAGTTTCACGGAACCTTCCCTGAGTGACAGACAAACGTACCCACATTTTTATCACACGGTTCCCAACGATCGCATTCACTATGCCGCTCTTATCAAATTCCTTTTACATTTTGGTTGGAATCTTGTTGGCATAATATTAACAAACGATGCCACCGGAGACGCAGAAGAACGGTTGAAGAAGGCTTTGACCCATCATGGCATTTGTGCCGAATATGTCATATTATTATCAAATGTCATCAAAGATTTCAGATGGGCTTCAAAGGTTCTTAAGCACACTTTGAGTACGGTCATTCTAATATGTGGTGAGTTCTACAAGGAGTATACGTATTTCATTCATCATTTAGATCTTTTTAAGGGACATGCAACTTTAATTTTCCATAAGTTGTGGACTCTTCTGGAACCCATGAAAGAGTTTTTTCCATCGATGAACTGCAGTTTCTCTTTTTCACTTCCAACGAAACCCATCCCTGGTCTGAAGGCCTTTATAGAGGCTGAGAACCCATCCAACCTCCCAAATGACCCCTTTCTGGAAGATCTGTCAATTCTTCACTGTGATTGTCTATCTGATAACCCCGGCAAAAATTTGTATTTTCAACAAATCTACGACATCGTTCCGGAAAATTGCAATCGGATTTGCAACATTAGCTATACTACTTATTTTGGGCACTACTACGTCTACATCGCGGTGTACGCTCTGGCCAATGCTTTGCATGCCATGAATCCAAATATGGAATTTCCACTTAAATTAAATAACAGAGTAAGCTATTTGTTGTTTCATCTAGAAAAAGGAATTTGAGTTTTCAAAAATGTAAAGTAAGCATCTAAAAATACTGTGTATGTCCTAAAAGTGTCGTACAGATAAGTGGTGTGTAAAACACCGTATATGACAATCAAAATGTTCAATTCAATCCAAAAAATGTCCTCATGCAAAAGTGCAAAATATATTAAATTCATAAAGTGCAAAGTCCATAGATTGATCACTAAAGTGCTCCTGTGCAAACAGTTCATGCATGCCAGTGTCCCACACTGGATAGATCGATCCTGGGGGTACAGTGCTCAGACATTCACCATTGTGACACCTTCACCATAAAACTGATGGATGCTTAGTGGCTGTGTTTGATGGGCACAGTGGCTGCCTTTGTTGGCACAGTGGCTGCATTTGATGGGCACAGTCAGGCTACATTTAATGGCACAGTGGCTGCATTTGATGGGAACAGTGGCTGCATTTAAAGGGGACAGTGGCTGCGTTTGATGGCACACTGGCTGTGTTTGATGGGTACAGTGGCTGCGTTTGATGGGTACAGTGGCTGCATTTGATGGCACAGTGGCTGTTTGATGGGCACAGTGGCTGCGTTTTATGGGCACAGTGAGGTTGCGTTTGATGGGCACAGTGGCTGCGTTTGATGGGAACAGTGGCTGCGTTTGATGGGCACAGTGGCTGCGTTTGATGGCACAGTGGCTGCGTTTGATGGGCACAGTGGCTGCATTTGATAGGCACAGTGGCTGCCTTTTTTGGCACAGTGGCTGCATTTGATGGGCACAATGAGACTGCATTTGATGGGCACAGTCAGGCTACATTTAATGGCACAGTGGCTGCGTTTGATGGCAAAGTGGCTGCCTTTGATGGGCACAGTCAGGCTACATTTAATGGCACAGTGGCTGCGTTTGATGGCAAAGTGGCTGCCTTTGATGGGCACAGTCAGGCTACATTTAATGGCACAGTGGCTGCGTTTGATGGCAAAGTGGCTACGTTTGATGGGAACAGTGGCTACGTTTAAAGGGGACAGTGGCTGCATTTGATGGCACAGTGGCTGTGTTTGATGGGTACAGTGGCTGCGTTTGATGGCACAGTGGCTGTGTTTGATGGCACAGTGGCTGTGTTTGATGGACACAATGAGACTGCATTTGATGGGCACAGTCAGGCTACATTTAATGGCACAGTGGCTGCGTTTGATGGCACAGTGGCTGCGTTTGATGGCAAAGTGGCTGTGTTTGATGGGCACAGTGGCTGCGTTTAAAGGGGACAGTGACTGCGTTTGATGGCACAGTGGCTGTGTTTGATGGGTACAGTGGCTGCGTTTGATGGCACAGTGGCTGCGTTTGATGGCACAGTGGCTGTGTTTGATGGGCACAGTGGCTGCGTTTGATGGGCACAGTGAGGTTGCGTTTGATGGGCACAGTGGCTGCGTTTGATGGGCACAGTGGCTGCATTTAAAGGGGACAGTGGCTGCGTTTGATGGCACAGTGGCTGCGTTTAATGGGTACAGTGACTGCGTTTGATGGCACAGTGGCTGCGTTTGATGGCACAGTGGCTGTGTTTGATGGGCACAGTGGCTGCGTTTGATGGGCACAGTGAAGTTGCGTTTGATGGGCACAGTGGCTGCGTTTGATGGGAACAGTGACTGCGTTTGATGGGCACAGTGGCTGCGTTTGATGGCACAGTGGCTGCGTTTGATGGCACAGTGGCTGTGTTTGATGGGCACAGTGGCTGCATTTGATAGGCACAGTGGCTGCCTTTGATGGCACAGTGGCTGCATTTGATGGGCACAATGAGACTGCATTTGATGGGCACAGTCAGGCTACATTTAATGGCAAAGTGGCTGCGTTTGATGGCAAAGTAGCTGCGTTTGATGGGAACAGTGGCTGTGTTTGATGGGCACAGTGTCTGCGTTTGATGGCACAGTGGCTGCGTTTGATGGGCACAGTGGCTGCGTTTGATGGGCACAGGGAGGTTGCATTTGATGGGCACAGTGACTGCGTTTGATGGGCACAGTGGCTGCGTTTGATGGGCACAGTGGCTGCATTTGATGGGCACAGTGGCTGGGTTTGATGGCACAGTGGCTGCATTTGATGGGCACAGTGGCTGCGTTTGATGGGCACAGTGGCTGCCTTTGATGGCACAGTGGCTGCATTTGATGGGCACAATGAGACTGCATTTGATGGGTACAGTCAGGCTACATTTATTGGCACAGTGGCTGCGTTTGATGGCACAGTGGCTGCATTTGATGGGCACAATGAGACTGCATTTGATGGGCACAGTCAGGCTACATTTATTGGCACAGTGGCTGCGTTTGATGGCACAGTGGCTGCGTTTGATGGGCACAATGGCTGTGTTTGATGGCACAGTGGCTGTGTTTGATGGCACAGTGGCTGTGTTTGATAGCACAGTGGCTGCGTTTGATGGGAAGAGCGGCTGCATTTGATGGCACAGTGGCTGCGTTTGATGGGAAGAGTGGCTGAGTTTGATGGCACAGTGGCTGCAATTGATGGCACAGTAGCTGCATTTAATGGGTATAGTGGCTGCATTTGATTGGCGCAGCGTCTGCGTTTGATGGACACAGTGGTTGCCTTTGGGCACAGTGGCTGCAATTGATGGGCACAGTGAGGCTGCTATTTATGTTTTAATTTTCAGAATTTTTCAGTTTGTTTGCGCCCCCTCCCCCCCAAAAAAATGTAAAAATGTTGAGCACCAGCCGCCACTGCTGCCTATAATAGATAGATTTACAGCCAATAGCACCTTTGTTTTATATATAAGTGCACTGATTTTAAAATAAAACGGTTTAACTAATTTTTAAATTTGAATATTCGAAAATTCGTAAATTCGTCACTTCATAAATTAATGATTTTGAAAATTCAGAAATTCGAAAATACAAAAGCCTGAAAATTCTAAAATCTGAAGTAATAACTAACTAATAATAACTTAACTATTACTAACTATATTAAATTATAAGTATTGGAATTTCTTTTCAAATTTGGCTGTTAGTGAACATAACGAATATGAATTTATCCAAAGTTACAAATTATCTGAAATAATGAATGCCGTATCTAAACGAATGGAACGTAACAAATTAATAATAATAATAAAAAACACTTTTTATTCTTCTTCTTATTATTATTATTCTTATTATTATTTATTTATTTATTAATA
Source organism: Lithobates pipiens (assembly GCF_037356315.1). Taxonomy (NCBI): domain Eukaryota; kingdom Metazoa; phylum Chordata; class Amphibia; order Anura; family Ranidae; genus Lithobates; species Lithobates pipiens. Next base: position 543,459,903 of record NW_027507718.1, read on the forward strand.
ATTAGTTCCTTTCAATTTGTTTAGATGCTGTATTCGTTATTTTGGATAATTGGTAACTTTGGATAAATTCGTATTTGTTACATTCATTAACAGCCAGATTTGATAAGAAATTCCAATACCTATAATTTAATAGTTATTATTAAAATTTAAAAATTTCAGATTTTCCTTCTTTCGAATTTTCAGATTTTTTAAATTTTCAAATTTACAAATTTTCGAATTTTCAAATTTATGAATTCTGATCATAACGTATGACCCCCCCCCCCCCCCCAAAAAAAAGCGGATAAAACAAACAAAAAAAAAAAGAATCTTTAGCAGGGCTGCCTGTCAGTGGAGTGCCTGGGGAAATAAAAGGGCAAGCCTTGCTCAGGGTAGGTGGGCTCCATAAAGCCTTCCTCTCCATCTTCTGTATTTTGGCTCTGTAGGATCGAGAGGGGAGAGATGCAGATGCTGCAGCCGCGGCGCCTTCTTGGATTCGTTCGGTGGCCGGCTGTTTCAAGACATTATTTTCTGAGGGTGCCTGTCACCCTTTCTTTTGGCAGACATCATGCTACGCTGCTGGAGGGGGTGAGGAGGGTCCCCAGGTGCAATTTCTTTGTCCCGAAACGAGGTCCCAGAACGAGGTCCCGGTAAGCTGGTGTATGTCGCTGAGTCCCGGGCTTCCCACAGAGCTCAGTGGAGAGTGTCCATGCTGCTTGGATACCGGCCACGCTCCCAAGTGAATGCATGTTTTAACTGTATGTTGCCTTGTCCTATGATCAGGGCAGGACTTAATATTGGGCTTGACTGGGCTCAAGCCCATGGGCCCCGCCCAATAGGGGGCCCCTCTGAGATACATAGCCGAGTGCACTCGGCTCAGCTCTGCTCACAGTCACGCCCAGTCCCGACCTATTATGGACATAACACAGGGACTGGGCGTAACTGTGAGTCGAGCCGAGTACACTAGTCTCGGCTCCGTTCGGGACTGCAAGAGGACCCGAGAGCCACCGAGAGGACCTGAGAGCCGCCGAGAGGACCCGAGGGCTGCTGAGAGGACCCACTGCAGATGGATGGGTAAGGCTGCAGATGGACACTGATAAGGCTGCATTGATGGGCATTTAAATGTACGTTTTTCTCCTTAAAGCGGGAGTCCACCGGGACTCCGCGTTTTTTTTTTTTTTTTTTTTTAAAGCCAGCAGCTACAAATACTGCAGCTGCTGACTTTTAAAATAGTGACACTTACCTGTCCAGCGCGCCCGCGATGTCGGCACCCGAAGCCGATCGCTAGGTCGTCTGTCGGGTCCTGCCGCCGCCATCTTGGGTATGGGAATCAGGAAATGGAGCCTTTCGGCTTCATTTGCCGGTTCCCTACTGCGCAATAAGGACGCTCCCCGCTGCCTCTGGGATCTGTGTGTTTCCCAGCAGGCAGCGGGGCACTTGCGGGAAGGGGCGGGCACTTGCGGAAAGGGGCGTAAGTTACGCCCCTTTCCGCAGAGAGCTATCCCGGAAGTGGGTGCAGTTACCTGGATTATCCTGGTAACTGCACCCCCCTCCCCCCTGAAAGGTGCCGATTGTGGCACCGGAGGGGGAGAGGGTTCCGATGAGCGGAAGGTCCACTTTAGGGTGGACCTCCGCTTTAAACTTCCCTCCTAAAAGTTTTTTTCCTTAAAATTCCCGCCTAAACTTGGGGGGCGTGTTATATGCCATCTCGTGTTATACACCAATAAATACAATAATCTATAGAAGGTAGGGCTCGAAAGTGACTCAAGCCCAGGGGCCCCCACCACCCTAAGTCCTGCCCTGCCTATGCTATTGTGTGCTCAGTTTCTTATACTGGCAAAACTTTTTTTTTCCAATTTGTTCATGTCAGTTGCAGTAGAAAAATGAGTGTTCCACATATTCTTTTATATGTTCTCTGTCTTTATTGGTCATAGCAACAATCTCTTTAATTTTCAAAGCATGTTGCCCTTCAACAGGGTTGAGAAATACAATATATACAATTCATCAGTATAATAAAATGGGATAAAATGATAATATAGCACAGTGTCATAATACATTATCTATTTATCTATTCATAAATATATTATCAATTATCTATCATTTTTTGGTCCAAGTGGGTGAATAAAAGAACGCCTTTCTACTCCAAAAGAAGGCAGTTGGATATTGAATCAATAATCTCTGGTGTTATGTCCTAATATTATTATTATTTACGATTTATGTAGCACCAACAGATTATGCATCGCTTTACAATGTATAGGGGGTACGCATCGCTTTACAATGTATAGGGGGGTACGCATCGCTTTACAATGTATAGGGGGTACGCATCGCTTTACAATGTATAGGGGGGTACGCATCGCTTTACAATGTATAGGGGGGTACGCATCGCTTTACAATGTATAGGGGGGTACGCATCTCTTTACAATGTATAGGGGGGTACGCATCGCTTTACAATGTATAGGGGGGTACGCATCGCTTTACAATGTATAGGGGGGTACGCATCTCTTTACAATGTATAGGGGGGTACGCATCGCTTTACAATGTATAGGGGGGTACGCATCGCTTTACAATGTATAGGGGGGTACCCATAGCTTTACAATGTATAGGGGGGGTACGCATCGCTTTACAATGTATAGGAGGGACAACACAATTACAGTACAGTTCAATACAAAAGGTACAGGAGGGCCCGGCTCTTACATTCTAAAGGGAGGGGGTGGTAATACAAAAGGTAGTAGCTACAAAGAATGATTTCATGGGGTTGGCTGGGGGACAGTTGTTTGGTGGGTGTGGGATAGGCTTCCCCCGAATAAATTAGTTTTCAGGGATCTCCTAAAGGTGAACAGGGTAGGGGCTGATTGGACATACTGGGGCAGGGAGTTCCAGAGGATGGGAGAGGCTCTGGAGAAGTCCTGAAGGTGGACAGGGTAGGGGCTGATCGGACATACTGGGGCAGGGAGTTCCAGGGGATGGGAGAGGCTCTGGAGAAGTCCTGAAGGTGGACAGGGTAGGGGCTGATCGGACATACTGGGGCAGGGAGTTCCAGAGGATGGGAGAGGCTCTGGAGAAGTCCTGAAGGTGGACAGGGTAGGGGCTGATCGGACATACTGGGGCAGGGAGTTCCAGGGGATGGGAGAGGCTCTGGAGAAGTCCTGAAGGTGGACAGGGTAGGGGCTGATCGGACATACTGGGGCAGGGAGTTCCAGGGGATGGGAGAGGCTCTGGAGAAGTCCTGAAGGCGAGCATGGGAGGAGGTAACAAGGGAGCTAGAAAGCAGGAGGTCCTGGGAGGAGCGGAGGGGACGATTTGGGCGATATCTGCAGATGAGGTTGGTGATGTAGATGGGGGCCATGTTGTGAATGGCTTTATATGTTATGGTTAGCATTTTGAATTTTACACGGTGGGGTAGGGGAAGCCAGTGAAGGGATTGGCAGAGACGAGCAGCAGTCATGGATCGGTCCTATAAATGTTGTGCATTTAGGAATGCATCCCGTTCTTTTTTCAAATGTTCTTTTCTAATGAGCTGGCCAGAACTATTTTTTTTTGAGGGAGCCTATTTCACATTCACAGCTCTTACTGTCAAGAACCCTTTCTGTTTGTGGAGGTTAAAGCTCCTTTTCTCAGATGTAAAGAGTGCCCCCTACTCCTCTGTAATAACCTTAAAGTGAATATCTCTACACCTTTATTCTTCAATTTGTATTAAGATGTCATTATATCCTATAGTGTTGTATTTCTCAGCCTTGGTGAAAGGGGGTTGATTAGCCCCATGAAACACAGTGACTTCTCTATGTGTTTGAGATTTAGGATGTGGTGGTCCATGGAGGACTGAGAGGTTTGGTCGCAAAGAATCGGGGTAGCTCGGGAAGTCAACTGGAAGAGAGAGGCAGGGGGGGCCCTTATAGTGTAGTTAGTTAACTCAAATGAGGTGAATAACTATGTTTTATTAATAGGTAATAATGTGAAAATACACAGACTGCAGCCACCCTGTGGGGTAGGAACATGCAGCCTTCTGTAGACTCAGATGGAGAAAACCCTGACTCCAAGCAGGATAAAAAAGTGTTCTCTGGGGTCCCGATTCCTGGATCTTCTGTGGTGTTCTCAAGCAGGTGTTGAACTGGATGAGTTAGCAATAGTAGTATAAAGATTGGTTGGAGCCATCTGGGGTCATCTACTGTACATTGAATTGTTTTTTTTCATGAAAAAAACATTTTGTAACTTAAAATTGCTACTTCTTCACTTCAGGGTGATACACCGATGTTTTACATTCCTCGGTAACGCTGCTTCATCTGAATGGGTATTGTGGAAGAAGCTTCTTCCACACTACCAATTGGGATGAAGAAGCTTCTTCCACAATATCCAATAGGATGAAGAAGCTTCTTCCACAATATCCAATAGCATGAAGAAGCTTCTTCCACAATACCCAATGGGATGAAGAAGCTTCTGCCACGATACCCAATTGGATGAAAAAGCTTCTTCCACAATACCCAATGGGATGAAGAAGCTTCTTCCACAATACCCATTGGGATGAAGAAGCTTCTTCCACAATATCCAATAGGATGAAGAAGCTTCTTCCACAATATCCAATAGGATGAAGAAGCTTCTTCCACGATATCCAATGGGATGAAGAAGCTTCTTCCACGATATCCAATGGGATGAAGAAGCTTCTTCCACAATACCCAATGGGATGAAGAAGCTTCTGCCACGATACCCAATTGGATGAAGAAGCTTCTTCCACAATACCCAATGGGATTAAGAAGCTTCTTCCACAATATCCAATGGGATGAAGAAGCTTCTTCCACAATACCCAATGGGATGAAGAAGCTTCTTCCACAATACCCAACGGAATGAAGAAGCTTCTTCGACAATACCCAATGGTATGAAGCAGTTTCTTCCATGATACCCACTCAGATAAAGAAGCTTCTTCCACAATACCCACTTGGATAGAGAAGCTTCTGCCACGATACCCAATTGGATGAAGAAGCTTCTTCCACAAAACCTACTTGGAAAAAGAAGCTTCTTCCATGATACCCACTTGAATGAAGAAGCTTCTTCCACAATAACCACTTAGATGAAGAAGCTTCTTCAACAAAACCCACTTGGATAAAGAAGTTTCTTCCGCAAAACCCACTTGGATTAACCACTTCAGCTTCTGTAGACTCAGATGGAGAAAACCCTGACTCCAAGCAGGATAAAAAAGATTTCTCTGGGGTCCCGATTCCTGGATCTTCTGTGGTGTTCGCAAGCAGGCGTTGAACTTGATGAGTTAGCAATGGTAGTATGAGGATTAGTTGGAGTCATTTGGTTTACTGTACATTGAATTGCTTTATTTCATGAAAAAAACATTTTGTAACTTAAAATTGCTACTTCTTCACTCCAGGGTGATACATCAATGTTCTACATTCCTCGGTAACGCTGTTTCATCTGAATGGGTATTGTGGAAGAAGCTTCTTCCACAATACCCACTTGGATGAAGAAGCCTTTTCCACGTTACCCACTTGGATAAAAAAGCTTCTTCCACAATACCCAATGGGATGAAGAAGCTTCTTCCACAATACCCAATGGGATGAAGAAGCTTCTTCCACAATACCCACTTGGATGAAGAAGCCTTTTCCACGTTACCCACTTGGATAAAAAAGCTTCTTCCACAATACCCAATGGGATGAAGAAGCTTCTTCCACAATACCCAATGGGATGAAGAAGCTTCTTCCACAATACCCACTTGGATGAAGACCAGGGCAGGACTTAGGGTGCTGGGGGCCCCTGGGCTTGAGTCACTTTCGGGCCCTACCTTCTATATTAATTTGTGGCCATCTGGTGCCGTAACAATATAATTGATCCAATCGTTATTTGAAGTGCCAAGCTACTTTTAAAAGGTGACTGGTACCGTAGACAGTGTTAAATTCTAAACAAAGTAATAATCTATTACTGATTGAAGCTTGAAAAGTTTTTTTCCAATAAATAAATAATGATTAAAAAAGTTCAAAGTGATCAAGTATTTATTGCAATGCACAAATATCTTGGTCAGAATGAGAATATAAAACACTTATTTACCTGGAAAACATATTGAAAAACAATCAACTACCTTGTAAGGTTGCAATCATAACAAATCAATTGCAAGAATATAACAAAATAACTCATTGAACAAAGTAGTGCAAGATAAATTGTACATTCTACTCCTCCTGAGTATTACGATACCACATGTGTGGGACTTTTCCACAGCCTGGCCACTTAGAGAGGCCCAACATGCAGGAAGCACCATCACGTGTTCTAGGAGCATAAATTACACATCTAACTTCTTGACTACCTATTACACTTTTGAAGGCCCAGGAGCACCAGGACTATGACACGTGACACTGATGTGGCACTGATGACACCTGGCACTGATGTGGCACGGATGACAGATGGCACTAATATGTGGCACTGCTGACAGATGGCACTAATACGTGGCACTGATGACACATGACACTGATAACAGATGGCACATGGCACTAGGGACAGGTGGCACTGAGGACAGATGGCACTGGGGACAGGTGGCACTGATGACACGTGACACTGATGACAGATGGCACTTATACGTGGCACTGGGGACAGGTGGCACTGGGGACAGATGGCACTGATGACAGATGGCACTTATATGTGGCACTGGGGACAGGTGGCATTGGGGACAGATGGCACTGATGACAGATGGCACTTATACGTGGCACTGGGGACAGATGGCACTGGGGATAGGGGGCACTTATCCATGGCAGTGGCACTGGGGACAGGTGGCACTGGGGACAGATGGCACTGATGACAGATGGCACTTATACATGGCACTGATGACAGATGGCACTTATACGTGGCACTGGGGACAGATGGCACTGGGGACAGGTGGCACTGGGGACAGATGGCACTTATACGTGGCACTGGGGACAGGTGGCACTGGGGACAGGTGGCACTTACTTATAAATGGCAGTGGCACTGATGACAGATGGCACTGAGTACAGATGGCACTTATACGTGGCACTGGGGACAGATGGCACTGGGGACAGGTGGCACTTATACATGGCAGTGGCACTGGGGACAGGTGGCACTGGAGACAGATGGCACTTATACGTGGCACTGGGGAAATGTGGCACGTATACCTGGCAGTGGCACTGGGGACAGGTGGCACTGATGACAGATGGCACTTATACGTGGCACTGGGGACAGGTGGCACTGATGAAATATGGCACTTATACGTGGCACTGGGGACAGATGGCACTGGGGACAGGTGGCACTTACTTATACATGGCAGTGGCACTGGGGACAGGTGGCACTGGGGACAGATGGCACTTATACGTGGCACTGGGGACAGATGGCACTGGGGACAGATGGCACTTATACATGGCAGTGGCACTGGGGACAGGTGACACTGGGGACAGGTGGCACTGATGACAGATGGTACTGAGTACAGATGGCACTTATACGTGGCACTGGGGACAGGTGGCACTGGGGACAGGTGGCACTGGGGACAGAGAGATGGCACTGGGGACAGGTGGCACTGGGGACAGAGAGATGGCACTGGGGACAGATGGCACTGGGGACAGGTGTCACTGGGGACAGAGAGATGGCACTGGGGACAGAGAGATGGCACTGGGGACAGATGGCACTGGGGACAGCACTTTACATTGTTTTTTTTATTTTTTTACTCACAGTGACAGGCTGCACGTCGCTCTCCCTCCTCACAGGCTGTCTCTGTGAGGGGGAGAGCCGGCGATGAGAGATGATCTCATGATATCATCTCTCATTGGACAGATCAGTGCTAAATGGCCGCTGTGATTGGCCATTTAGCATGATCTGTGATTGGCTGTGTCCAAGGGACACTGCCGACACAGAACTTCCCCGATGCGCGCCCGCGGCATGCATCAGGGGAAGTAAACAAAGACGTCCTCCCAGCAACTGCCGTCCGCGCTGTAGCCTGCTATAGCGCGGACGCCTAGTGCAAAGTATGGGCTTGCGGGGCTCGCGGGGCCCCCTATTGGACGGGGCCCATGGGCTTGAGCCCCGTCAAGCCCTATTGAAAGTCCGGCCCTGATGAAGACGCATCTATCACAATACCCACTTGGATAGAGAGGCTTCTGCCACGATACCCAATTGGATGAAGAAGCTTCTTCCATGATACCCACTTGGATGAAGAAGCTTCTTCCACAATAACCACTTAGATGAAGAAGCTTGAATTGAATTGCTTTATTTCATGAAAAAAACATTTTGTAGCTTAAAATTGCTACTTCTTTACTTCAGGGTGATACACCGATGTTTTACATTCCTCTGTAACGCTGCTTCATCTGAGTGGGTATTGTGGAAGAAGCTTCTTCCACAATACCCACTTGGATGAAGAAGCTTTTTCCATGTTACCCACTTGGATAAAGAATCTTCTTCCACAATACCCAATGGGATGAAGAAGCTTCTTCCACAATACCCAATGGTATGAAGCAGTTTCTTCCATGATACCCACTTGGATGAAGACGCATCTATCACAATGCTCATTTGGATAGAGAAGCTTCTGCCACGATACCCACTTGGATGAAGAAACTTCTTCAACAAAACCCACTTGGATAAAGAAGCTTCTTCCATAGAACCCACTTGGATTAACCACTTCAGCTTCCTGACTAGGCCATGTTTTGCGATTCGGCACTGCATTGTTTTAACTGACAATTGAGCGGTCGTGTGATGCTGTACCCAAATAAAATGTATGTTCTTTTTTTTCCTACAAATAGAGCTTTCTTTTGGTGGCATTTGATCACCTCTGCGTTTTTTATTTTTTAACGCTAGAAACAAAGAATGACTGACAATTTTGAAAAAGAAACAATATTTTTAACTTTCTGCTGAAAAAAAATGGAAACAAATCTAATTTCTTCATCAATTTAGGCCAATATATATTCTGCTACATATTGTTGGTAAAAAAAAAATCCCTAAAAGCGTATATTGATTAGTTTATGCAAAAGTTACAACTTCGACAAACTATGGTATATTTTTTTTTTTTTTTTTTTTTACTTTTTCTTTTACTAATAATTGTGGGAATCAGTGGGACCCACTGATCAGCACCCTCTGTGTAAAATCACAGCGGGAGTGAGCCGCTGGCTGAACGCGCTCATGCCCTAAACCTCGAATTGCAGAATTACATATATATACTGTATATGCGTGATTCTGCGCAGGGCAGTCGTGAACCAGTTAACAAGCTTCTTCCACAATTCCCACTTGGATTAAGAAACTTCTTCCACAATACCCACTTGGATTAAGAAGCTTCTTCCACAATACTCACTTGGATTAAGAAGCTTCTTCCACAATACCCACTTGGATTAAGAAGCTTCTTCCACAATACCCACTTGGATTAAGAAGCTTCTTCCACAATACCCACTTGGATTAAGAAACTTCTTCCACAATACCCTCTTGGATTAAGAAGCTTCTTCCACAATACCCACTTGGATTAAGAAACTTCTTCCACAATACCCTCTTGGATTAAGAAGCTTCTTCCACAATACCCACTTGGATTAAGAAACTTCTTCCACAATACCCTCTTGGATTAAGAAGCTTCTTCCACAATACCCACTTGGATTAAGAAGCTTCTTCCACAATACCCACTTGGATTAAGAAGCTTCTTCCACAATACCCACTTGGATTAAGAAACTTCTTCCACAATACTCACTTGGATTAAGAAGCTTCTTCCACAATACCCACTTGGATTAAGAAACTTCTTCCACAATACCCACTTGGATTAAGAAGCTTCTTCCACAATACTCACTTGGATTAAGAAGCTTCTTCCACAATACCCACTTGGATTAAGAAACTTCTTCCACAATACCCTCTTGGATTAAGAAGCTTCTTCCACAATACCCACTTGGATTAAGAAACTTCTTCCACAATACCCTCTTGGATTAAGAAGCTTCTTCCACAATACCCACTTGGATTAAGAAGCTTCTTCCACAATGCCCACTTGGATTAAGAAGCTTCTTCCACAATACCCACTTGGATTAAGAAGCTTCTTCCCCAATACCCACTTGGATTAAGAAACTTCTTCCACAATACTCACTTGGATTAAGAAGCTTCTTCCACAATGCCCACTTGGATTAAGAAGCTTCTTCCACAATGCCCACTTGGATTAAGAAGTTTCTTCCACAATACCCACTTGGATTAAGAAGCTTCTTCCACAATACTCACTTGGATTAAGAAGCTTCTTCCACAATACCCACTTGGATTAAAGCGGAGGTCCACCCTAAAGTGGAGCTTCCGCTCATTGGAACCCTCCCCCCCCTCCGGCGCCACAATTGGCACCTTTCAGGGGGGAGGGGGGTGCAGGTACCTGTACAGTACAGGTATCTGCACCCACTTCCGGCGTAGATTCTGCAGAAGGTACGCCCCTTTCCGCAGAATCCACGCCCCTTTCCGAAGGTCCCCCACTGCCTGCTGGGAAACACATGGATCCCAGAGACAGCGGGGACCATCCTTATTGCGCAGCACGACTTGCGCATGCGCAGTAGGGAACCGGGAAATTAAGCCGAAAGGCTCCACTTCCTGATTCCCATACCCAAGATGGCGGCGGCAGCACCTGAGAGACGATCGAGAGATCGGCTTCAGGTGCCAACATCGCGGGCGCGCTGGGCGGGTAAGTGTCATTATTTTAAAAGTCAGCAGCTGCAGTATTTGTAGCTGCTGGCTTTTAAAAAAAAAAAAAAAAACGCGGACTCCCGCTTTAAGAGGCTTCTTCCACAATACCCACTTGGATTAAGAAGCTTCTTCCACAATGCCCACTTGGATTAAGAAGCTTCTTCCACAATGCCCACCTGGATTAAGAAGCTTCTTCCACAATGCCCACTTGGATTAAGAAGCTTCTTCCACAATAACCACTTGGATTAAGAAGCTTCTTCCACAATGCCCACTTGGATTAAGAAGCTTCTTCCACAATGCCCACCTGGATTAAGAAGCTTCTTCCACAATGCCCACTTGGATTAAGAAGCTTCTTCCACAATGCCCACTTGGATTAAGAAGCTTCTTCCACAATGCCCACTTGGATTAAGAAGCTTCTTCCACAATAACCACTTGGATTAAGAAGCTTCTTCCACAATGCCCACTTGGATTAAGAAGCTTCTTCCACAATGCCCACTTGGATTAAGAAACTTCTTCCACAATGCCCACTTGGATTAAGAAACTTCTTCCACAATGCCCACTTGGATTAAGAAGCTTCTTCCACAATGCCCACTTGGATTAAGAAGCTTCTTCCACAATGCCCACTTGGATTAAGAAACTTCTTCCACAATGCCCACTTGGATTAAGAAGCTTCTTCCACAATACCCACTTGGATTAAGAAGCTTCTTCCACAATACCCGCTCAGATTAGGCAGCGCTTTGGAGATGGCTCTAACCCATTCTTATGCCCCGTACACACAATCGGATTTTCCGAAAAACAAATGTTGGATGTGAGCTTGTTGGCAGAAAGTCTGTGTACGCTCCATCAAATATTTTTTGTCGGACTTTCCACCAACAAATGTTGGCTAGCAGGTTCTCAAATGTTCTGTTTGTTGTCGGAAAGTCCGATCTTGTGTACACAAGTCCGTCGGACAAAAGTCCACGCATGCTCGGAATCAAGTACGAGCCGGAAGCGCTTGGTCTTGTAAAACTAGTGTTCGTAATGGAGATATCACATACGTCTTGTAGGTCACTACGTTCGTAATTGTTGGCCAACATTTGTGAGACCCTGTGTGTGCAAGACAACTTGGAGCCAACAACCCTTCGAACAAAAATCTGCGGTTTTGTTGTCGGAAAGTCCGATTGTGTGTACAGGGCATTAGACATATGACTACAGACACCTCTGCCAATCACACCACTGGTGGGCTTTTTTAGATCTTAGTTACCATATATACTTGAGTATAAGCCGACCCGAATATGAGCCGAGGCACCTAATTTTACCACAAAAAACTGGGAAAACGTATTGACTCGAGTATAAGCCTAGCGTGAGAAATGCGCAGCTACTGTAAGTGGAAAAGAGGGTCAACAATTCCCATTTGCAGCCTCACTGTGCCCATTTACATGCCTCACTGTGCCCATTTGTAGCCATAGGTCCCCCCCAACTTCAAACTTGGTAGTTAAGGGTTCCTAGATGCCCCCTAGCTGCAGCCAAAATTTGGGGTCTTTGGACCCAAAGGGTCCTGAAATGACATTGCTGCAGATGAAGACAGTTGACCAACTTTGGGGCCCCGTATCTCGGGGCCACTTGGTGCTAGGAACCCCAAATTTGGTGTGCAAACCCAGTGGAACTATCACTACAACATAAAGATGGGGTTCCTATCACCAAGTGGTCCCGAGATACGGACCCCCAAAGTCAGGTCAGAAAATGCCATTCTCTGCTGCAGAAAAGTGCTTGATTCGAGTATAAGCCGAGGGGGGGGGGGGGGGGTGGCATTTTCAGCACAAAAAAAATGTGCTGAAAAACTTGGCTTATACTCGAGTATATACGGTCCCTTTGTGATTGTTGCTGTTACTAATAAAACTTCCTGAATTTTTTGAAAAATCTGTGACGGCTTCACCTTACCCAATAAGCTAAGTGTACATTCCCTACTACATTCCCTACTCCTATAGTAGATCATCCTGAATGTTTCTCACTAAATGGGCAAATAAAGTTGCAAATGAATAACTCAGATAAGTTATTTTCAGGAAACTGTTAAATGTTCTCTTCCTTTCCTATTTCAAAGCTCCACAAGTATATGAAGAAATTACATTACGAAGCTCCTATGGGGAACGATGTTATGTTCAATGAGAGAGGTGAACTTTCGTCAGACCTGTATCTATACAATTTGGTATTTTACCAAGGTAAGGAATCCATTGCTAGAGAACCTATAGCCTTCTATGGAAATACCACAGAAGGGGAAGGACTTCACTATATTTCCCAAGAAGACATCAAATGGAAAAATGGAGTGGTGAGATCATGTTTAGATTCACACGTTTTGATTTCCTTTGGTGATCACCAGTGCCGGGACAAGGTCATCCAGAGCCCAGGGCAAACATGCCAAACTGCACCTCCTGCCCCCAAGGTGTATGAGCATTATGCGTTATCAAAAATCTCCCCCCCCAATAATCTTTTTCACCCCCTAAGCATAAATTCCCCCCTCCTCCCAGTGCAAATCTGTTCCCCTGCTGAAATCCCCCCTCCCAGCACAAATCTTATCCACCCCACCCCCCAAATCCCCCCCCCCAATTCATGAGCCCCCCCCAACAAAAAAAAAGTCACTCCTTCTAGCACAAATTATCTACCCCTAAGATTACCCCTCCCAATAACTCCACTGCAAATCCCCCCTTCCAGCACAAAGCGCCCCCAGTCATCCTTCCTAGCACAAATCTTCTTCCCCCATTCCTTCTGGACCCTAAATTTTAGCATACCCCCCAAATTTCATAGTTTGTAAGGCTGAATAAAGACACCAGTCCATCCAGAGTGAGTGTCTACAATTGTCCCTATCCCTGTACATTGTACACTCACATCGGTCCCTACCCTCAAGGAGCCCACAATCCAAGGTCCCCCCCATTCATATACTAGGGGCCAATTTTGGACAGAAGCCAATTAACCTACCTGCATGTCTTTGGATTGTGGGAGGAAACCCACGCAGGCACAGGGAGAACATGCAAACTCCAGGCAGGTAGTGTCGTGATTGGGATACGAACAAGCGACCCTTTTTACTGCTAGGTGAGAGTGTTAACCACTACACCACTGTGCCGCCCAATTTCCCCTCCTAGAACAATACTTACTCCCTGCTGCCCCCCCAAATCCCCCTTTCCAACACAAATCCCCTCCCCCCCTATTTCCTTGTGGTGCCCCCTCCCCCATCGCCCATGATACCACAGTGCCCAGGGCAGCCGTCCCTCCTGCCCACCCCCTTGTCCCGGCCCTGGTAATCACTAATTATCAGATATGATTTCCTTCTGATGGCCGTCATAAATTGCTCATGGCCACCAATTTTCAGCCTATTCACGCCACATATTTTACCATTGTGTGTTTGTTTTCTGAGCAGAACAAGACCGAGGGACTTGATAGCCGCCCCCCTGGCCAATGCATATCTGCATTACTCTAATAAACTTCCATGGATTAAGAAAGAGCTCCTGACTGCCATAACTATAGAGACCCAAAGGGTATTGACAAAAATATTAAAGTTTTCCAGGTTGGCGATTTTCCTGGATGGCATATCCATTGGAGATGGAAAAGAAAAATTGAAATCTAAAGCTGTTACTATTTCCAAATATCACCTGCTATCAGGGGCGGACTGACCATTGGGCCCCTCGGGCACTGCCCAAGGGCCCCCTAGTGGCACCATCAGGGTTGCCAGCCTCAGTAAAATAAGGGACAGTATGTAAAAATCTGTGTTTTTTTTACATCTGTCTCTGAAATGTCCCTCACCGACATCCTTTTGGTCTAAAAATCCCAAGATTATAGCTACCCCACCTCTCCAGTACCTTCTCAGCCAATAGAAACATGTCTGTGTATACTGTGTGATTGTATACTGTGTGTGTGTGTGTTTGTGTATACTGTGGGGCCCCATAATGTCTGATGGCCTGGGGGCCCCATAATCTCCTATTGTCCGGGGGCCCCATGAGTTGTCAGTCCGCCCCCTGTCTGCTATTCAACATACATCGCATTGTAAAATCACCCACCAACAACATCCAGCTCATCTTCTTCCTCCTTCTCACTGTCTGCTTCTCTACTCAGACTACAGTGCCTTGAAAAAGTATTCATACCCCTTGACATTTTCCACATTTTGTCAAGTTACAACTCAAAAAAAAAATTATTTTATTGGGATTTTATGTGATAAACCAACACAAAGTGGAACATAATTGTGAAGTGGAAGGAATATGATTTGGTTTTCAACATTTTTTATAAATAAATATGTGAAAAGTGTGACGTTCATTTGTATTCAGCCCCCTTTACTCTGATACCCCTAACTAAAATCTGGTAGAACCAATTGCCTTCAGAAGTCACCTAATTAGTAAATAGAGACTGCATGTGTGTAGTTTAATGTCAATATAAATACAGCTGTTCTGTGAAGCCCTCAGACCTTAGTGAACAAACAGCGTCATGAAGGCCAAGGAACACACCAGGCAGGTCAGGGATAAAGTTGTGGAGAAGTATAAAGCAGGGTTAGGTTGTAAAAAAATATCCTAAGCTTTGACCATCTCACGGAGCTCTGTTCAATCCATCATCGGAAAATGTATTTTATGTCTGTTTTGCACAACTGCAAGCTTACCAAGACATAGCCATCCACCTAAACTGACCGGGCCGGGCAAGGAGAGCATTCATCAGAGAAGAAGCCAAGAGGTCCATCGTAACTCTGGAGGAGCTGCAGAGATCCACAGCTCAGGGGGGAGAATCTGTCCACAGGACAACTATTAGTCGTCTCTCCACAAATCTGCCCTTTATGGAAGAGTGACAAGAAGAAAGACATTGGAGAAAGAAAGTCATAAGAAGTCCTGTTTGTAGTTTGTGAGAAGCCATGTGGGGGAGGGGGCAGCAAACATGTGGAAGAAGGTGATCTGGTCAGAGGAGACCAAAATTGAACTTGTTGGCCTAAAAGAAAAACTGTGTGGTGGAAAACTAACACCGCCCATCCCCCTGAACACACCATCCCCACCGTGAAACATGGTGGTGGCAGCTTCATGTGGTGGGGATGGTTTTCTTCAGCAGGGACAGGGAAGCTGGTCAGAGTTGATGGGAAGATGGATGGAGACAAATACAGGACAATCTTAGAAGAAAACCTGTTAGAGTCGGCAAAAGACTTGAGATCGGGGCGGAGGTTCACCTTGCAGCAGGACAACGACCCGAAACATCCAGCCAGAGCTACAATGGAATGGTTTACATCAAAGCATATTCATGTGTTAGCCCTTGTACACACGGTCGGACATTCCGACTGAGAATGTCCGATAGGACCCTGTTGTCGGATAATCCGACCATGTGTGGGCTCCATCGGACTGTTTCCGTCTGAATATGTGACCGACAAAGTTTTAGAGCTGGGCTATAAAATTTTCTGACAACATGATCCGATCGGACTTTGTCCGATCGTTTGTAGAGAATTCTGATCAGACAAAGTGCCACGCATGCTCAGATCAAATTCCTAGACCAAAGCTATTGGCTACTAGCCTGAACGTAGTCCCGACCTAACGAAAATAACATCACCACGTTCCGAACGATCTGATTTTTTCCGACAACTTTGTCCGACCGTGTGTATGCAACACCAGTTTCAGAACAAAATCCGTCGGATTTTGTTGTCGGAAATGTCCGACCGTGTGTGTGTACAAGGGCTTAGAATGGGCCCAGTCACAGTCCAGCCCTAAATCCAATTGAAAATCTGTGGCAAGACTTAAAAATTGCTGATCACAGACGCTCTCCATCCAATCTGACAGAGCTCGAGATATTTTACAGAGAAGAAGAATGGGGCAGAAATGTCCCTCTCTAGATGTGCAAAGCTGGTAGAGACACCCCCAAAAAGACTTGTAGAGAAAGGGGGTTCTACAAGCACTTTGAGATCTTTTTGATGTAAAGTGCATTATAAATAAAATCTATTATTATTTATTATTATTATTATTATTATTATTACAAAGTATTGGCTTTGAAACCCATTTATTATTTCCCTTCCACTTTACAATTATGAGCCACTTTGTGTTGGTCCATCACATAAAAATCCCAATAAAATACATTTACATTTTTGGTCGTAACATGACAAAATGTGGAAAATTTCAAGGGGTGTGAATACTTTTTCAAGGCACTGTGTATCATAATTGTATCATATCCAGTCCTCGTATGTACAAGAAAATGCGTCCATTTGATAGGGAGATCACGATGTGAGGGGTCTGCACACTTCTGGTCGCGAGGTTACCTGATCACATGCCCTGGGTGTATTTACTGTTGTATAACGCCGTATACATTATATATAATATGAAATATAGACTCGTCTTACTATCAGACTTTTTTTTATTTGTTGAGATTCCCTCTTCTCGATGCAATGAAAAGTGTCCTCCTGGATATTATAAAGCTTTTAAACAATCGATCCATCTTTGCTGCTACAATTGTTTCCCGTGTCCTGAAGGGGAGATTTCCAACACAACAGGTGTTTATTTATTATATTGTATCAATGTAAAAAAACATAAATATATATTGAAGTGTATCAAAATTTTATTATATTGTATCACTTATCTTATTATATTGTATCAATGTAAAAAAACATATAAATATTGAAGTGTATCAAAATCCAAGATCATGATGTAGTAATTGCATTCGTTTTTACAGTGAAACTAATGGAAGGAGAGTACTCACCTTTTCTCCAACAGTCCTGTTCCTCACCAGCACCAACATCTTCTTTATCATTCTACTTTCAGCACCCTCAACACACCATTCCCACCGTGAAACATGGTGGTGGCAGCATAATGTTGCAGGGGTGCTTTTGTGGCCATGTTTCAGTTTTATTGGCCAGGGCAGGGTGACATCACTCCTGAGCATGGGCAGGAACCAGTCATCCTAATACACAAGGATTGTGCCGGTGTTCTGCCAAAATATGTTCCCCCCATCGGATAGTGTCAGGCACAGCACTTCCGCAGTACGGAGGACAAGGAGACTCCGAAGGTCCCCGAAGATGAACGGCGCCTGCGCACTCCAGGTTCAGTACGGAGGACAAAGAGACGACAAAGGTCTCCAAAGAGTCCAGGTTCAAGCCCCACCATCCAAGTGGACATACGGTAGCACTTAGTAAGAGGGCCACTCCCGGGCTCGATCCTCTCGCCACGCTTCGGGCACGGCCTCGATCCTCTCGCCACGCTTCGGGCACGGCCTCGATCCTCTCGCCACGCTTCGGACACGGCCTCGCTTCGCTCGCCTATTTTTTATTCTAACTTTATATCCACTTGGATGGTGGGGCTTGAACCTGGACTCGCTGCGCAGGCGCCGCTCATCTTTGGAGACCTTTGGCGTCTCCTTGTCCTCCGTATTGTGCAAGCGCAGTACAGGGCGGGACACTATCTGACGGGGGACACTATTCGACACAACAGCGGCCGCTGTAAACTAAGCTGCACATATTAAGCTCAGTTTACAATCCATCGATTGCTGTGAGTAGGCAGGTAGGTGTAGTTTATTTCAGAAGACATAATGCATGCCTCAGCTGCAATAAAAAGTCTCACTGCTCACAGGGAATAATCTCAGAACATTCGTTCCGCCTGAAGGCTTTTTACACTTTTATGGCCACCTGAAGTTCCTGCCAGTAACACGCTTCCTTTCCTAGGGTGACAACACTCACTAAGAATACTGTATCTATGAGGGATAGTGTTGTCACTATCTCTCATAGATACAGCACCCTTGGAGGAGGAACGGAAAGATGAACAATGCGGAGGCAGAGGTGTTTAGACCAGTGGCGGTCCGTCCATTAGGGGTGCCCGGGTTCCGCCCCCTCTCTCCAAGCCACCCCCTATATGAATAATGGATAGATTCATGCTATTCATGAATCTATCAATGGCTGCCATGTCCACCCCCAATTCAGGCGTCTGGCCCCTTTCAGGACGCCGGGCACCTGAATTACAGCAGCGGGGGTGCACTGCGCCATGGATTAAAAGGGGGATTCATTCCAGAGATAAAATGATAATTCTCCCGCTCTACAAGACTCTGGTCTGGCCGCACCTGGAGTATGCTGTCCAGTTCTGGGCACCAGTCCTCAGGAAGGATGTACTGGAAATGGAGCGACTACAAAGAAGGGCAACAAAGCTAATAAAGGGTCTGGAGGATGTTAGGTATGAGGAAAGGTTGTGAGCTCTGAACTTATTCTCTCTGGAGAAGAGACGCCTGAGAGGGGATATGATTTCATTATATAAATACCGGACTGGTGACCCCACAATATATAAATACCGGACTGGTGACCCCACAATATATAAATACCGGACTGGTGACCCCACAAGATAGAAATACCGGACTGGTGACCCCACAATATATAAATACCGGACTGGTGACCCCACAATATATAAATACCGGACTGGTGACCCCACAATTTATAAATACTGTACTGGTGACCCCACAATATATAAATACTGAACTGGTGACCCCACAATATATAAATACTGGACTGGTTACCCCACAATATATAAATACCGGACTGGTGACCCCACAATATATAAATACCAGACTGGTGACCCCACAATTTATAAATACTGTACTGGTGACCCCACAATATATAAATACTGAACTGGTTACCCCACAATATATAAATACCGGACTGGTGACCCCACAATATATAAATACCATACTGGTGACCCCACAATATAGAAATACCATACTGGTGACCCCACAATAGGGAGAAAACTTTTTAATGGAAGGGAGTTTAACAAGATTTGTGGCCACTCATTAAAATTAGAAGAAAAGAGGTTTAACCTTAAATTATGTAGAGGGTTCTTTACTGTAAGAGCGGCCAGGATGTGGAATTCCCTTCCACAGGTGGTGGTCTCAGCGAGGGGGGGCATTGATAGTTTCAAGAAACTATTAGATAAGCACCTGAATGACCGCAACATACAGAGATATACAATGTAATACTGACATATAATCACACACACAGGTTGGACTTGATGGATTTGTGTCTTTTTTCGACCTCACCTACTATGTAACTATGTAACTATGTAACCTACCCAGGTGTTACAACAGCAAATGAACAGTCACTGTTGTAACACTGGTCCTCAATCCAGCCAATCAGAAGCAGGTCTGCCGAGGAGGAGGGAGGAAATGGAAGCCGCCGATGCCTGTGGAGAGCAGGGGAAGGGAGAGCCGCCGCCGCCGCCGAGGAGCAAGGGAAGCCTTCAGTGAAGCGCTGCATAGATGGGGTAAGTGCATCTGACCTGCCCGCCGACCGACTGACCGCCGAGGGCACTGTTTGCCACCCCCCCCCCCCCCAAAAAATGATCACTAGCTGCCACTGGTGTAAATAGGGAGCACTCCCTTGGAGGAGAAAAAGGAAATACTGGATTTGCGAAGGTTGCATAAGTGCGTTCAGGTAAGTATCTCTTTAGATAAAGTGCTGCCATTGCATTCAAGTGGGCCTGAGAACCTCTTCAGTATTGTGTAGAGTAGCTGTAAGATCTTCCATGTTTATAATCTTGTTAACTTTTTCAAACCAAAGAGACTTTGAAGGTGGACATGTTTGCTTCCACTGTAGTAGAATACGCGCCTTTGCGACATTCAAAAGGTGTATAGTCAAGGAGGCATAACAAACTGCAGGAGAAAGGAAGAGACTTAAAGGGACACATTTCTGCTAAATTCAGCTCCCAAACCTTTCCAGCTAGAGCTGGGAATTAGAGATGGGCCGAACACCCTCCCTGTTCGGTTTGCAGCGGAACTTCCGAACAGGGGAAATGTTCTAACCCGAACGGTGAAACCCATTGAAGTTTGCGGGAGCCGAACAGGAAAAATCAAAAGTGCTTATTTCGAAGGTTTATATGCAAGTAATTGTCCATAAAAGGGGTATGGGGGTCTGGGTATTTCCCTGTACTTTAAGGGCCCATCAAGCCGGCAGAGAGTCCTTTGTGTATTTTGTGATTTCTTATCAGAATTATCAGAGAGTTAAACCCTGACTCTGGTTACCAGGAGCCAGGGGCGTAACTATAGGGGGTGCAGCAGTCGCGACCGCAACTGGGCCCTGTGATGCAGGGGGCCCACGCAGCCCCCTCTACATATGGCCGGGAGCAGCATAGGCAGCTAGGGGTACCAGTGCACCATGTACACGGGTGGCTGGAGGTGGAGGGTGACTAGCAGAGCTCCATGCTCGACTATCGCACTGGCTGCTCTCTTTATTTGTGCATTCCCCGCATGACCTGTGGACTCGGCCGGCTCCTCAGAGTACCCCTCTCCTGCTCCATGCATTTCCGTTCAGTCCGATGTCTGTTCTCCCCAGCCAGAGTCCCGCCGCCCCCCCGAGTCCGGCCCACACTGCACTGCATACTTCTCCCGGGTAAACAAACTTTAAGCATACAGATGCAGTGCAGCCCTATGAGAGCCCCCCGGAGGACACTGCAGGCTTGTCTGCCAGCCCCCCTCCTCCCCCGTCATACACAGATGATGAAAGGTCTTTCTGGGAGATGTGCTGATCACCCGTCCAGCACACTGGATGGAGCCCAGGCCAACATGGATGAGTGCGCGGCCTACAGCTTCTTCATGGTGAGTGAGAGGACCCCATCCCCCACACACCATTACATACCCCCTCCATCTCCCCCTGGGGACAGGGACCCCTTCTCACGTGGGGACAGGAACCCCCACCTCCCCTGGGGACAGGGACCCCTTCTCACCTGGGGGCAGTAACTTCATCTGCCCTGGAGAAAAGGACCTCGTCTCTTCTGGGGACAGGGACCCCATCCTGCCTAGGGACAGTCCCCCAATGGGACACCTAAAAATAAAAAAAACAATAATAAAAAAAAAACACTGATACCAGTGGTGGAACTACAGGGCTCACAAAGGTCATACCTGTGACCACGCCCTGGAGTTCCACCGCCAGACTCGGAGGGAAGGGCCCTGGCTGGGGTTCAGGGGGGCCCTTCATGGTCTCTTGCATCGGGGGCCCTGAAGGTTCTAGTTACGCCACTGCCAGGAGCCCACAAGTGTGCTAGCCTAATATCTATTTTCTTGTCTGCTCACTTGGGGGAAATCCTCCCGGTGGGAGAGCTTGATTTTTCGTGCTTATACTACTGTTATTCTGACCTTTAATATATAAACTGAATAATTGTTTATCAAAAGTGGGAGCTTATCCTTTGTGTGGTATCTGTCTAAAGAATTATGGTGGTGTAAGCAGAGGTTGTTGTTACTCAACTGGGGCTCAGATGTGAACAGGGATCCCAAAATATTCAGCGGCTCCTTAGTGGGTAGCACTACAGAGGCTTTATCCATTTTGATAGGCCTGGGCGATAAGTGCAACGTACATGCTGCTGGGTTATTATGTACATCAACAGATTTAAGTTGTCTCATGGTATCTGACACTTCAGAAGGGCTGTACCCCTGGAGACTGGCTAAATATGTAAAACAGCATACCCCGCCCTTCACCGCATCTCTAAAAGTCACTAGATGCCTAATGCCCCATACACACGGTCGGACATTCCGACCACAAAATCCGTCTGATTTTTTTTTTTTGATGGATTTTGTCCCAAAACTGGTGTTGCATGCACGCGGTCGGACAAAGTTGTCGGAAAATCCAATCGTTCGGAAAGAGGCTAGTAGCCGATAGCTTTGGTCTCGTAATTTGATATGAGCATGTGTGGCACTTTGTCTGTCGGAATTCTCTACAAACGATCTCTACAAACGATCGGAAATGGTCCGATCGTTTTTTTTTTCTGAGATCCTGCTCTCAAATTTTTTCCGGCGGAATTTCCGACGGAAAAAGTCCGATAGAGCACACACACGATCGGATTTTACGACAATATAATCCGATCGGATGTTTTCCATTGGAATTTCCGACCGTGTGTACAGGGCATAAGAGGAGAACTGGTGGAGGGTAGTTAGTTTTAACTCTTTTAACTCTATACCATCTTGTAAGTATCTTGTAACTCGTCTCTTGGATTCCGGTCACTAATGCCGCGTACACGCGATCAAATTGTCCGGCGGACTTAGTCCACTGGACCGCATTACGCCGGACAATTCGATCGTGTGTGGGCTCCAGCGGACTTTTTCATCGTAAAATCTGGCGGACTTAGAAAGTAGTTTTGACTCAAAATTTGTCCGCCGGACTTGGCTTTCAGCGGACAAACCGTTTGTCAGTGTGCTAGTCCGGCGGACTCAGAATGACGCATGCTCTGAAGCATGTACGAGACGGAGGCTATTGGCTACTGGCTATTGAACTTCCTTTTTCTAGTCCCGTCGTACGTGCTGTACGTCATCGCGTTAGAAATCGCCGGACTTTCGGAGTGTCCGTGTGAGGCCAAGTCCGTTCGTTATAAAGTCCGGCGGATTGTTTGCCGGACTAATTCTGCCAAACAATTTGATCGTGTGTACGCGGCATAAGGAGGATTTATGGGCAAAATTGAGGATTTTTTCTCATTACTGGGCTGTTAGTTGAAGTCCAACATCCCATTCCCATTTTAACAGTAAGGAAGGAATATAATCAACCTCCAGCTGGATCAGAGAGAGATAGATGGTAAAGAAGCAATGAAATATAAGTTCACATTTTTAACAGATGTGTTCAAGTTCACTTAAGGGGCGAGCGATACCAGGCTGTCTGGGGTGCTTGCACAACTGCAGCTCACTCCAGATATCCAAAGGTGGGTCAAAAAGGCTCCAAGAGGGAGGGTGTGCCCCTTTTCCTGAGAAATGAGAATAGCCACAGAAGCAGAGGCACTGGCAAAGTTTAGTTTGTAGTGCAGGAACAAATTCAGGGTAGCCAACGATTGAAAAGAAGGGTGAAAGGAGCGGTGAGATCAAGGTACAGTAAAAGGTTTTCCACATGACTGCGATCGTGCTCTCCAGAGTGGGATGTTCTCGAAGCTCAGATGGTAATTCGGAGGAGATCCAGGTCCAGCTCCGTGCAATATTTCGGGAGTCCTCAAACTCCATCTCCACCCAATGTTTTGCTGAGCCATGACAATACCAGTCAACTATCCCGGTGAGGTGGGTCAATCTATAGTAGGCCCTTATGTCAGGAAGGCCCACTCCTCCAGAGAGCTTAGGCAATGACAAAAATTTAGGCAAAGCTTAGGCAATGACAAAAATTTTAGTTTTATGAAGAACTTCTTACGGGACCACACAAAGTTCCAAAAACATAGTGCATATTTTCCTGAAAAAGGAAGGTGATAGGGAAATAGGTAGGGTTTGGAATAGGAAAAAGACTTAAGGTAGGACCGTCATTTTCAGCACACTGCATTGACCAAACCAAGTTAGACTCTGGGATTGCCAGACTTGCAGGTCAACTTTAATCTTCCGGAGAAGGGTTTTTTGAAATTTGCAGAATACAAGTCTCTTGGATCAGGGGTAATGTCGGTCCCTAGATAACGGATGGTCAGAGGCCCAATGGAAAGAGAAGTGGGGCAAGGCGGCAAGACAGGGAGTGATTGGGAGCAACCTGTTGGCCAACACCTTTGCAAATAATTTAAGGTTCTTGTTTAGCGGTGCTTTAGACCGGTAACTGCTACAATGTGATGGATCAGCATCCCAAAGATTAGACATGTTTACAGAATGGTGCAAACTATGAAAAATCACTTAACTGAATTCAAAGGAGCAACAAAAAGCATTCCAGCTTGAATGACATAAATGGGGCATGCAACATGGGAGAAGAATCAGCTTCTTAACATAATTCTGAAGTAAAAGAAAAAAAAAAATTAAGGTTTCCAATCTTAACCTTCTTCTAAATGTGTTGGTTGGACTGTCTTATAATGCCGTGTACACGCGACCGGACTTTCTGGCAGAAAAGGTCAGATGGAATCATTCCGTCGGATATTCCGATTGTGTGTGGGATATTCCGATTGTTTTTCTTCTTCAAAATTCAGATGGACCTAGAAATAGAACATGCTTTAAATCTTTCCGACAGAATCGATTTCTATCGGGAAAACCGTTCGCCTGTATGCTGGTCCGACGGACCAAATACAACGCAAGGACATCTATTGGCTACTGGTTAATGAACTTCCTTTTCTAGTCCCGACGTATATGTCATTACGTTAAAAACGAACAGACTTTGGTCCGTTCGTGTGGGGGCAAGTCCGTTCGGTTGGCACTCCATCGGGAAGACCGTCTGACCTTTTCAGCTGGAAAGTCGGGGTCGTGTGTACGTGGCATGACTTGGATGCTTTTCATTGACCCACAACAAACATGCAACCAGTAAAATCAGAATGATGTTGGTATTCCTATTCCTCATGCCGCGTACACACGTCTGGACTTTTCAACATCAAAAGTCCGACGGAATGATTCCGGCAGACCATTCGATCGTGTGTGGGGCTGCAGCGGACTTTTGATTTGCAAAAGTCTGACAGACTTTAGAAATGGAATATGTTTCAAATTTTTCCACCGGAACTCTGCCGGACCCAGTTCCTACCGAGAAATCCGCTCGTCTGTATGCTGGTCCGATGGACAAAAAACGACGCGAGGGCAGCTATTGGCTACTGGCTATGAACTTCCTTATTCTAGTCCGGTCGTACGTCATCACGTTCCAATCCGTCGGACTTTGGTGTGATTGTGTGTGGCCAAGTCCGTTCATTCGGAAAGTCCGTCAGAACTCCGTCGAAAGTCTGTCGGACCTAGTCCCTCGAAAAGTCCGGTCGTGTGTACGTGGCATCACACTTTTTCAAGTCAATGATTCAAAAAGTTCTGAAACCTTCAATATGAAAGCCTGGCTAGTAGTATCTTCAGAACAAAGGTCAGCAATTGTGGCCTCTCAGTAAAAGTTTCTTTCCAAATACACATGAACTTTTTTTTTTTTTTTTCTGCAGACAGTGAAAAGTGCCATAAATGTCCCGATGAAAAGTGGGCAGACACCAAAAGAGTGATATGTATCCCCAAGACATTTGAGTTTCTGTCATATGAAAATGATGTGCTGGTTTTATTTTTCTTATTCGCATCTCTATTGTTTAGTGTAATAACGTTATTCATTTTTGGAGTCTTCATATTTTACTGGGACACGCCGACCGTGAAGGCCAATAACCGGACTGTGAGCTTCATCCTCCTGACCTCCATCTTGCTGAGCTTCCTCTGTGTCTTCTTCTTCCTCGGACGTCCTGTGGATATAACCTGCATGCTGAGACAAAGTTCATTTGGGGTCTTCTTCTCCATCGCAGTTTCTAGTGTTCTGGCCAAGACCATTACAGTCTGCATCGCCTTCAAAGCCTCCAAACCCGGCAGCTACTGGAGGAAGTGGGTGGGATTTAAAGTAGCTCATTTTGTAGTTCTGATGTGTTCTTCTGCCCAAGTTCTGATCTGTGTTATTTGGCTGTCGGTGTCTCCTCCCTACCAAGAGTATGACATGGACTCCTATCCTGGGAAGATCCTCATTCAGTGTAATGAAGGGTCAGTTATCGGGTTCTACTCTATGTTGGGTTATATGGGGTTTCTGGCAGCTGTGAGTTTTGTTCTGGCTTTCATGGTGAGGACATTACCGGACAGTTTTAATGAGGCCAAGTACATCACCTTCAGCATGCTGGTGTTCTGCAGTGTCTGGATTGCCATGATCCCGGCCTATCTGAGCACCAGAGGGAAATACATGGTGGCTGTGGAGATATTCGCCATACTGACCTCCAGTGCTGGAGTATTAAGCTGCATATTTTTTCCAAAGATGTATATTCTGTTGATAAACCCCGATCTTAATTCCAGAAAACATATTCTGCATATAGAGTTCTTATAAACAAATTGATATTGCAACAGTTAAAAAAATAATAATATTTATGAACTTTTTTCGACCTAACAAGTCTCTGAAATATTGATAATATGTAAAAAATTGCAGTTTGTATTTAAAAGGCTACATAGTACCTTACTGTTCTATACAGTACACTTATTGTAACGAAAATAAAAGCAATAATATTATTAATGATATTAATGTTTGGGTTTCTTTAGAATCTGCCCACAAGTTGTGTGAATTGTTTGTAGGTAGAAAGAGATGGTGGCAATAGCCATAGCCCTGGCCAGTCAGTGAATTTGCTGTGAACTGGGTGGGCAATCAGAGGCTTGGTTGAGTTCTGAAGGTCCACCCTTAGGGCTAGAGCTGTTTAAAAGGAAACCAATGACTCCATTATGGCCTCCACCAAAATAATGACAGGAGAAAGGGACTGACATCTTTCTGATGGCATCTACATAGTTACCAGGGGCGTAAATATAGGGGGTGCAGCAGTCGCGACCGCAACTGGGCCCTGTGCTGCAGGGGACCCCTTCTCACGTGGGGACAGGGACTCCCATCTCCCCTGGGGACAGGGACCCCTTCTCTCCTGGGGGCAGTAACTTCATCTGCCCTGGAGAAAAGGACCTCATCTCTTCTGGGGAGGGGGACCTCATCCTGCCTAGGGACAGTCCCCCAATGGGGCACCTAAAAATTAAAAAAAATAATAATAAAAATAAACTACTGAGGCCAGTGGTGGATCTACAGGGCTCACAAGGTCATACCTGTGACCATGCCCTGGAGTTCCACTGCCGGACTCGGAGGGAAGGGCTCTGGTTGGGGTTCAGGGGGGGCCTTCATGGTTTCTTGCATCGGGGCCCTGAAGGTTCTAGTTACACATCTGATAGTTACATAGCTACATAGGTTGAATAAAGACACCAGTCCATCCTGAGTGTCTACAGTTGTCCCCATTGCTGTGCATTGCACACTCACATTGGTCCCTACCCTCAAGGAGCCCACAATCCAAGGTCCCCCCCATTCATATACTAGGCCAATTTTGGACAGAAGCCAATTAACCTACCAGCATGTCTTTGGAGTGTGGGAGGAAACCGGAGTACCCGGAGGAAACCCACGCAGGCACAGGGAGAACATGCAAACTCCAGGCAGGTAGTGTCGTGGTTGGGATATGAACCAGCGACCTTTTTACTGCTAGCCACTACACCACTGTGCCGCCGCATTACATTAAACATTGCATCCTTGGTCCCCTTATTGGTGCATATTAGTAATGTAAAAAATAGGAAAAGTTGAACCTGTTTGTATCAGGCGAAAGGGTGCGACCATTCACTGCCCAATGGGAAAACCTAGTTAAAAATTAGGACTTTTATTAGATAAGTGAAGGGGCCCCTCAAGTTTCTAAATGTATGATACCAACCAAGAACTCCTGCTCTCTAGTTCCCTTTGTCACCTCATCCCATGCTCGTCTCCAGGCCTCTCCCATCCTCTGGAATGTTACTATCCCAATATGTCCGACTATCTCCTACTTTGTCTACTTTCAGACGATGGAAACTCATCTCTCTTCAAAGTAGCCTATTCGGCCCCCACCTAACAACTCGACATTTATTTTTTGCCTTCAGCACATCCCCCACAGTTATTACCTTTTGTATCTCCTGAACCTCCCTCTTAGGCCTCATGCACACGAGACGCCGGTGTGATTTTAGCAGTGTTTTACCGCGTTTTACCACGTTTGCATCTAAAAGCGTTTAGTTAAGATAACATCATAGACCCTCCCCAAGCTCAAAAAACAGTATTATTAACTATTTCAGCCATTTGTGAGATCAGAGTGAGTAGTAGCAGATGTGAGATCAGCAGTGTACTTGTATTTAGTGTGTCACTTGCCACGTCACCTGTTGGGGATTGTCCACTTGCCACGTCACCTGCCACAAGTTGTGGATTGTCCACTTGCCACGTTACTTGCCACGTCACTTGCCATGTCACATGCCGCAAGTTGTGGATTGTCCACTTGCCACGTCACTTGCACATCACTTGCCACATTACCTGTCATGTCACTTGCCACGTCACCTGCCGCAAGTTGTGGATTGTCCACTTGCCACATCACTTGCCACATCACCTGCCATGTCACTTGCCACAATTTGTGGATTGTCCACTTGCCACGTCATTTGCCACGTCACCTGCCACATCACTTGCCACATAACCTGCCACAAGTTGTGGATTGTCCACTTGCCACGTCACTTGCCACAAGTTGTGGATTGTCAACTTGACACGTCACCTGCCACATCACTTGCCACGTCACCTGCCACAAGTTGGGGATTGTCTACTTGCCACGTTACTTGCCACGTCACCTGTCACGCCATCTGCCACGTATCTTGCCACGTCACTTGCCACGTCACCTGCCACAAGTTGTGGATTGTCCACTTGCCACGTTACTTGCCACGTCATCTGCCATGTCACTTGCCATGTCACATGCCGCAAGTTATGGATTGTCCACTTGCCACGTCACTTGCCACATCACTTGCCACATTACCTGTCATGTCACTTGCCACGTCACCTGCCGCAAGTTGTGGATTGTCCACTTGCCACATCACTTGCCACATCACCTGCCATGTCACTTGCCACAATTTGTGGATTGTCCACTTGCCACGTCATTTGCCACGTCACCTGCCACATCACTTGCCACATAACCTGCCACAAGTTGTGGATTGTCCACTTGCCACGTCACTTGCCACAAGTTGTGGATTGTCAACTTGCCACGTCACCTGCCACATCACTTGCCACGTCACCTGCCACAAGTTGGGGATTGTCTACTTGCCACGTTACTTGCCACGTCACCTGTCACGCCATCTGCCACGTATCTTGCCACGTCACTTGCCACATCACCTGCTGCAAGTTGTGGATTGTCCACTTGCCGCGTCACTTGCCACGTCACTTGCCACATCACCTGCCACGTCACTTGCCACTTCACCTGCCACAAGTTGTGGATTGTCCACTTGCCACATCATTTGCCACGTCACCTGCCACATCACTTGCCACATCACTTGCCACAAGTTGTGGATTGTCCATTTGTCACATCACTTGCCATGTCACCTGCCACATCACTTGCCACGTCACCTGCCACATCACTTGCCACTTCACCTGCCACAAGTTGTGGATTGTCCACTTGCCACATCATTTGCCACGTCACCTGCCACATCACTTGCCACATCACTTGCCACAAGTTGTGGATTGTCCATTTGTCACATCACTTGCCATGTCACCTGCCACATCACTTGCCACGTCACCTGCCACATCACTTGCCACTTCACCTACCACAAGTTGTGGATTGTCCACTTGCCACATCATTTGCCACGTCACCTGCCACATCACTTGCCATGTCACCTGCCACATCACTTGCCACGTCACCTGCCACGTCACTTGCCATGTCACCTGCCACAAGTTGTGAATTGTCCACTTGCCACGTCGCCTGCCACATCACCTGCCACGTCACCTGCCACAAGTTGTGGATTGTCCACTTGCCACGTCAATTGGCACATCACTTGCCACCTGCCATGTCACTTGACACAAGTTGTGGATTGTCCACTTGTAATTGCAATTGTTTAAAATATTTTTTTAATGGTTTTTCATAATTTTCCATAATTTTTTAGATTTTTAATGTAAAAAAAAGGGCACCTTTAAAAATGCTTATAAACGGAAACGCGGCAAAATGCCGGTACCGCATTTTGCCACGTTTTGACGCGTTTGGCGTTTGAAACGTGGAAAAAATTTGCATCTGAACCCATTTTTTTTTTGCTTCTGGAAAAACGAGGTTAAACGCAACTGCATAAAAATGGCAAAAAAGGAGACTGTGTACATGGACACATAGGATAACATTGAATGAGTTCAGGGGCAGTTGAAAAAAGTGTCCAACGGCCTCTGAACACGCGTTTAACAGCGTCTCGTGTGCATGATGCCTTAGACCACGTACACACGGTCGGAGATTTTGGCAACCAAATCCGTCGGATTTTGCCCGTCGGATTTTGTCCGATGGATTGTGTCCGAAACTGTTGCATACACACGGTCGGGCCAAGTTGGCGAAAAATCCGATCTTTCAGAACGTGATGACGTAATTTCGTTACGATGGGACTACGTTCAGGCTAGTAGCCAATAGCTTTGATGTAGGAATTTGATCTGAGCATGCGTGGCACTTGGTCCGATCAAAATGCTCTACACATGATCGGATTAGGTCCGTCCGGCCCAGTTGGTCGGGAAATATTTCCAACATGTTGGAAAATTGGGTCCAACGGATATTCGGATGGAATCAGTCCGATGCATACCACACACAGTCGGATTATCTGACGACACGGTCCGATAAGACACATTCCGACAGATTTTCCGACCGTGTGTACAAGGGCTTAGAGTGTAAGCTCTAACGAGCAGGGACCTCTGATTCCTCCTGTATTAAAGTGTATTGTAACTGTACTGTCTACCTTCAAGTTGTAAAGCGCTGGGCAAACTGTCGGCGCTATATAAATCCTGTATAATAATAATAGTAATGTACTAGTATATTTAACCTCCTGACGACCGTTCACAGTAAATATACTACCAACAGGCAGCGGCAGCGGGTGCAAGCATGGCAGCATACATGTATGTTACTGGCTTGCTTACTGCACGCCCTCTGCCAACTCAAGCTGTGATTGGCATTAAGCCAATGATTTTGGCAGAAACCTGCTGATCGGTTGTGTCCAATCACACACAGAGTTCTGTGTTGACAAACCAGGGGCGGCTCCAGACATTTGTTTTGGGGGGGGGGGGGTTGCTGTGTGAGTGCTGAAAGTATAATGCGGCACGCGTCGCCCTCTTGTGGGCCTGGTCAAAAAGTGAGTGTTTCTTTCATGGTCTCTCCCACTGTGTAAACAAAATAGGGCCTCCGGGCACAAAAAATTGATTGTTGGAGTAAAACAAGCCCAAATGGAACCAGCGATGATAAAAACCCCAGCATGTATAAGGGCCAGCAATAATAACCCCTAGTACATGTTGGGGCCAGCCAGAACACCCAGCACTGCATAAGGGCACTTTCACACTGGCATCGCCCGGTAGTCGGCGGTAAAGTGCTGCTATTTTTAGCGGCTCTTTACCGCCATGTTTGCTGCTCTTTTCAGTCGCTAGAGGGGTGCTTTTGACCTCAATCCCTCTGCC
Source organism: Lithobates pipiens (assembly GCF_037356315.1). Lineage (NCBI taxonomy): Eukaryota > Metazoa > Chordata > Amphibia > Anura > Ranidae > Lithobates > Lithobates pipiens. The sequence goes on from NW_027507718.1 coordinate 543,491,356, forward strand.
TTCCGCCACTCTGCCCGGGTCTCCCGTCCCACCGGCAGACTGGAGCGACCATCCAGCACATCCGGCAGCTGTGTAGAGTCCCTAACAAAGCTGGAAAAAATGGCTTTGATTGGGCCTCTGATGTAAAAACATGGAAACGATGTCACAACGTCACTTCTGGTTTACTCGGCTAAGATGTATGTGGGTCCCACCAAAGTACATAAGAGACTATATTTTAGGAAGATACCCCATGTAAAAATATTTAAAAAAGCATTCTACCCCCCCCCAACATTATTTTGATTTCTGAGCCTGTACCCTGGCTAGCTAGGAAAGGGAGGGGCAATGAGTATGGATCTTCCCTCCTGAACCCTACCAGATCATATGCCTAGGCAACAAGTAACTTGTTTTACCTAATGGTCTCCTCTTGATCCAGTGGATGTTGGGATCTTGGTAAATTTTTTAGATTTTGGAAACCTCCTTTAACCTCTTGCTGACCAGCCTCCGTCATTATACTGCGGCAGGTCGGCTCTCCTGCGCAAATCACCTTAGGTGTACGTCGGTCTGTGCAGGGAGAATAGTTGGCATTCGAGTGCCATGGGAGTGCACCCGTGGGTCCCGTGGACTCGATGTCCGCCGGCGACCCACAATCGTGGTGTAGAGAGACAGAAAGGGGAACTGCCTATGTAAAGAAGGCAATTCCCTGTTCTGCCAGATGACGTCAGAGATCTACTGTTCCAGTTATCGGGAACAATGATCTCTGTCATGTGCCAGTGAGCCCACCCCCCCCTAAAGTTAGAACACACCCAGGGAACACACTTAACAACTTGATCGCCCCCTAGCGTTAACCCATTCCCTGCCAGTGACATTTATACAGTAATCAGTGAACACTGATCACTGTATAAATGTCAATGGTCCCAAAAAAGTGTCAAAAGTGTCCAATCTGTCTGCCGCAATGCCGCAGTCCCGCTAAAAATCGCCGATCACCACCATTACTAGTAAAAAAAAAATAGTAATAAAAATGCCATAAATCTATCCCCTATTTTATAGACACTATAACTTTTGCGCAAACCAATCAATATACATGTAGCGCTGGCATCCTTGTCTACTGAATTATAGTAGCATCTATAATGAAAGTGTATGGACGTTTCTATGGCTTAGTGTTTGGCACCATCTAGTGGCCAAACATTGATAGTGAACTTGAACGATATTTGCTTTCACAAAGCACTGAGATGATTACAGGAAGTGACTGTTATTTACTTTGGAGAGTTGACCTTTTTACCCAGGATGCCATGGGACTTACCCATGAACACCCTCTCTGACAGTGCATGCTGGGTAGGACATAAAAGGAGCCCGAGCGGCCATATTAGGTCTCTTGGGAATGCATGGCTGCCTGCAAGGACTTGTGAGGAGGCCTCCCTGAGGAAGAGGCCTATTGCCCTTGCGGAGCGCAACCCTGCTCGGTTGTGTGAGTAACCTGAAGTGCCAGAGATACAGTGATCAGATTGGGAAGATCCAGAGACACTCGTTTGAGCATCGGAAGACCAGGTCCACCTATCGGAACGGAACGGAGTGACGGAACCGGCTAACATAGAAGCAAGCTGCAAACACCGGAACAAAGTTATCATACCGAGCTTCCTATCCAGTTGGTAAGCGGGTTGCGGCTCACAGTTTATTTACTTTTGCACCTAGCCAGACTTATATACAGGCCTCGCTGGGATCCATAGTCCTACGGAGGAGGAGTATAGCAACCGACACTAGGCAGGCATAAGGACTACTTACTATCGCATCTCAACTATTGTATTATAGTTACTGAAGCAACAATAAGATCATCCTTAACTCAACTTTGATTACTTTAACCCTTGGATTAAAAATTATAAGGAATTATCATTGCTAGCGAAGACAAGAAGACCAAAAAGACTGAGTACTTTAAGTGAGATCTCACACATAGCTATAAAAGTAGGGGGAGCTCCCTTGTGATTATATTGTTTATAATTGTTATATCAAAAGTCATTGTTCTGTCATTCTATGTTGGGATGACAGCACAATTATTGTAACCACCTGCTTGTCAATACTTATAGTAAAATATACTTAAAATATACTTAACGTACATCGTTGTGTGGAGTATTGTTTTCCCTCAGCAGGTGGAGCCAGTGGATCTTGAAGTGTCAATACAGGTATATTGTGTTATATTATATTGTATTGGATTCTATTGCACCACAGCTGTGTCAAGGGGACTGAGTTAAGTTAGTGGGGTTTATTAGCAGAGTGCAGGCCCAAATAAAACCAGCAGCTCCTTCGGGGGTCAGTGCTATATAAGCTTATTGCGATTTTTTATTTTTTTTTGGACCAAAAATATGTAGAAGAATACATATTGGCCTAAACCGATGAAGAAATGTGTTTTTTTTTTTTTTTTTTTTTCATTTGTTGGGGGGATATTTATTATAGAAAAAAGTAAAAAAACATTTTTTTTTCAAAATTGTCGCTCTTTTTTAGCAAACAAAATAAACACTGCAGATGTGATCAAATACCACCAAACGAAAGCTCTATTTATGGGAAAAAAGACATCAATTTTATTTGGGTAAAACATTGCATGACCGCGTAATTGTTAGTTAAAGTGACACAGTGCCGTATCGCAAAAAATGGTCATTAAGGGGGCAAATCCTTCCGGGGGGCTGAAGTGGTTAAAGTAAGAGTGATTATCTATCCGCACAGCTGGTTACGGTAGCTTGGTGGTTGCAACCGGACCAAACAAACTCCTCCACTGTTCTGGAGGCTACGGTTTTGGGTTCGCTGGAGGCCCTCCGGCTTCTCATATACCGAGGCCCTCGGGCTCCTTATTCTTTGACTCCCTCCACGATCGTTACCCTGCGAGCGTGGCGGGCGGGGCTGGCCCTGGAGGGACGTGGACGCACTGATGTATCCCCAAATGCCCCACTGTGGCTGAATCCTGGCTTGTCTCACCTATACAAGATCCCTGACCCATGCGCATGGACTAGGCACGGGATTAAGCTTATGTCGCATGTCGTGGAGCGGGGCTCTATACTCCCCTTTACCAGCCTGATCTCCTTGTACAATGTGCCTGGCCACTACCTATTCAGATACCTTCAATTGGTCCACGTGTTTGCAGCGCAATTCCCACTTTCCTCATGCAATATGACACAATCTAAACTGGAACACACACTCAGGGCCGACTGCGACAGGAAACCTACCTCACTTTTATACTCCCATCTCATAAATGTGTCGCTGCCGACTCTTGATAAACTTTGGACAAGGTGGCGGACTGACATCCCCTCACTAGACACAGATGACTGGGATGATGTTTGGGACCTTCCTTTTAACTCCCTGGTCTCTATTAGGGACCGTCTTGTGCAATTTAAAATTGTACACCGGGCCTACTACACCCCGTACAGACTCCATAGGATGAACCCTGCGCACTCTCCGAGCTGTTGGCGATGTGGGGCCTCCCCTGGGGACTTCTCGCACATTTTCTGGCAGTGCCCGAGGGTTCGGCAGTACTGGGAGTCAGCGTTGCATCTAACCAGAAAGGTCGCCATGACTATGGTGCCTTTGGCCATGGAGGTCTGCATACTGGGACTCATCGAGCCCGTGGTGCAGTCCACCGCCAAACGCACGATGACTGGCCTGCTGCTCTTTTATGCCCGTAAGAATATTGCTATGCACTGGAAAAAGGCAGAACCCCCATCCGTGGTGCAATGGAAGCGCCTGGTGAATGACAGTCTCCCCCTGTACAAAGATACTTACCTCCATCGGGGATGTCCAAAGAAGTATAATAAAGTCTGGCATGCTTGGGTAGCTGACCCCGAAACAGCTTTAGATGGGGGTAGTGCTTGTGGCTGTTGGGGAGATATGGTACGATATGTTATGTTATGTTTTATTTTCTGCTCCCCTCCCCCCCTTCGTGTTCTTAGGAGCTGCTCTGTTCTCTCTTATGAAACCAGACAGGGGATTGTTTATACTGGCCAAGGGAATTGGGGCCGCCAGTGGAGCACCCTATTACTGTGAAATGTTGACATATTATATTGCATTGTATACATCTGTGTCAATGAATGACTCTTGTATACTGTGAGCACTGTTGTTATAAGTGTTGTTTGTTATGAAACTCTTAATAAAAATATTTTTCAAAAAAAAAAAAAAGTAAGAGGGATTCCAGATATCTGCCTCCCCAATGTGAATGAGTTAGGGGTATATAGTACCCCTGGTTGCCATTCACAAAAAAAAAAAAAAAAAGGAAATTAGTATAATAGTAATATAAAAGACAAAATAACACAAAAAATAAAGAGAGATAGAAAAGATAGAAAGATAATACTTTGTGAGTAGTGATGGACGAACGTTTCGCCCGGCGGTCGTTTCGCGGCGAATTTCCGACATTCGCGGTCCGCACGTTCGAACGCCTTTTTCCGTCGTTCGCCGCGGCGGACTTACGTGTTTAATGTATACAAGAACTTTAACCTTTGGTGACACGTTTATCATGTGATACAGGACAGCCAATTGAGACATGACAGCACATGGACACTTGTACATTCCCCCTAACCTATAAATACACCCGATCCGGTGGCCATTTTACATTCTTTCTTCTGTCACTATAGGGACAGGTTCCTGTGTGGAGTAGGGAGAGATAAACCACTAGCTATTTGGTACACAAAAGTTCTTTTCAGGACTGGTATAGGTGTTAGGTGTTGATAGGTTTGCTGTGCTGCTGATTCTTGCAGCAGCCTGAGTGTCTTTTGTTAGTTTAGAGAAAGGGAAAGGACGGTGTATGCTACAGGGACAGCCAGATTAGTCTTTCATCATCATCATCATCATCATCATCATTAGCTGTTACTATCAAGGTCCACAAAAGAGCTGTTCCAGTAACCACTAATCGTTCTCTTTTTTTGCCAATTTGTATAGGGACAGGAAGGAAGCAGTGTTGTCAGGCAGTGAGGGTAATTTTAAAGACTTGCTGTTATTATTAGTTCCACAAAGGTTCTTTTCAGGACTGGTATCAGTGGTACAGTAATAGGCTTGTACATGTATAATATTCTTTCTTCCAAATATAGAAAGGATATTATACTTGACTGCTGCCCTTCTGCTGCAGTCTGCTAAACATTCACAACTCACTTGTTCCACAAAAGTTCTTATAAGGACTGGTAACTTGGTATAGGGTGCTACGGTACATAGGCTTGAGTGCGGTACAGTCTGCTGTTCTGTAAGGACCGCTATCGGTCCACAATAGATAGGGTTGACGTGCACCACTGCTGACCGCTGCCCTATACTGCAGCAGTCCTTCAGCGGTATAGGGACTGACGTACAGTCTGCTAATCACTAACACACAACCTGCTTGTTCCACAAAAGTTCTTATAAGGACTGGTAACTTGGTATAGGGTGCTACGGTACATAGGCTTGAGTGCGGTACAGTCTGCTGTTCTGTAAGGACCGCTATCGGTCCACAATAGATAGGGTTGACGTGCACCACTGCTGACCGCTGCCCTATACTGCAGCAGTCCTTCAGCGGTATAGGGACTGACGTACAGTCTGCTAAACACTAATACACAACCTGCTTGGTCCACAAAAGTTCTTATAAGGACTGGTAACTTGGTATAGGGTGCTACGGTACATAGGCTTGAGTGCGGTACAGTCTGCTGTTCTGTAAGGACCGCTATCGGTCCACAATAGATAGGGTTGACGTGCACCACTGCTGACCGCTGCCCTATACTGCAGCAGTCCTTCAGCGGTATAGGGACTGACGTACAGTCTGCTAAACACTAATACACAACCTGCTTGGTCCACAAAAGTTCTTATAAGGACTGGTAACTTGGTATAGGGTGCTACGGTACATAGGCTTGAGTGCGGTACAGTCTGCTGTTCTGTAAGGACCGCTATAGGTCCACAATAGATAGGGTTGACGTGCACCACTGCTGACCGCTCACCTATACTGCAGCAGTCCTTCAGCGGTATAGGGACTGACGTACAGTCTGCTAATCACTAACACACAACCTGCTTGTTCCACAAAAGTTCTTATAAGGACTGGTAACTTGGTATAGGGTGCTACGGTACATAGGCTTGAGTGCGGTACAGTCTGCTGTTCTGTAAGGACCGCTATCGGTCCACAATAGATAGGGTTGACGTGCACCACTGCTGACCGCTGCCCTATACTGCAGCAGTCCTTCAGCGGTATAGGGACTGACGTACAGTCTGCTAAACACTAATACACAACCTGCTTGGTCCACAAAAGTTCTTATAAGGACTGGTAACTTGGTATAGGGTGCTACGGTACATAGGCTTGAGTGCGGTACAGTCTGCTGTTCTGTAAGGACCGCTATCGGTCCACAATAGATAGGGTTGACGTGCACCACTGCTGACCGCTCACCTATACTGCAGCAGTCCTTCAGCGGTATAGGGACTGACGTACAGTCTGCTAAACACTAATACACAACCTGCTTGGTCCACAAAAGTTCTTATAAGGACTGGTAACTTGGTATAGGGTGCTACGGTACATAGGCTTGAGTGCGGTACAGTCTGCTGTTCTGTAAGGACCGCTATAGGTCCACAATAGATAGGGTTGACGTGCACCACTGCTGACCGCTCACCTATACTGCAGCAGTCCTTCAGCGGTATAGGGACTGACGTACAGTCTGCTAATCACTAACACACAACCTGCTTGTTCCACAAAAGTTCTTATAAGGACTGGTAACTTGGTATAGGGTGCTACGGTACATAGGCTTGAGTGCGGTACAGTCTGCTGTTCTGTAAGGACCGCTATCGGTCCACAATAGATAGGGTTGACGTGCACCACTGCTGACCGCTCACCTATACTGCAGCAGTCCTTCAGCTGTATAGGGACTGACGTACAGTCTGCTAATCACTAACACACAACCTGCTTGTTCCACAAAAGTTCTTATAAGGACTGGTAACTTGGTATAGGGTGCTACGGTACATAGGCTTGAGTGCGGTACAGTCTGCTGTTCTGTAAGGACCGCTATCGGTCCACAATAGATAGGGTTGACGTGCACCACTGCTGACCGCTCACCTATACTGCAGCAGTCCTTCAGCGGTATAGGGACTGACGTACAGTCTGCTAATCACTAACACACAACCTGCTTGTTCCACAAAAGTTCTTATAAGGACTGGTAACTTGGTATAGGGTGCTACGGTACATAGGCTTGAGTGCGGTACAGTCTGCTGTTCTGTAAGGACCGCTATCGGTCCACAATAGATAGGGTTGACGTGCACCACTGCTGACCGCTGCCCTATACTGCAGCAGTCCTTCAGCGGTATAGGGACTGACGTACAGTCTGCTAAACACTAATACACAACCTGCTTGGTCCACAAAAGTTCTTATAAGGACTGGTAACTTGGTATAGGGTGCTACGGTACATAGGCTTGAGTGCGGTACAGTCTGCTGTTCTGTAAGGACCGCTATCGGTCCACAATAGATAGGGTTGACGTGCACCACTGCTGACCGCTCACCTATACTGCAGCAGTCCTTCAGCGGTATAGGGACTGACGTACAGTCTGCTAATCATTAACACACAACCTGCTTGTTCCACAAAAGTTCTTATAAGGACTGGTAACTTGGTATAGGGTGCTACGGTACATAGGCTTGAGTGCGGTACAGTCTGCTGTTCTGTAAGGACCGCTATCGGTCCACAATAGATAGGGTTGACGTGCACCACTGCTGACCGCTGCCCTATACTGCAGCAGTCCTTCAGCGGTATAGGGACTGACGTACAGTCTGCTAAACACTAATACACAACCTGCTTGGTCCACAAAAGTTCTTATAAGGACTGGTAACTTGGTATAGGGTGCTACGGTACATAGGCTTGAGTGCGGTACAGTCTGCTGTTCTGTAAGGACCGCTATCGGTCCACAATAGATAGGGTTGACGTGCACCACTGCTGACCGCTGCCCTATACTGCAGCAGTCCTTCAGCGGTATAGGGACTGACGTACAGTCTGCTAAACACTAACACACAACCTGCTTGGTCCACAAAAGTTCTTATAAGGACTGGTAACTTGGTATAGGGTGCTACGGTACATAGGCTTGAGTGCGGTACAGTCTGCTGTTCTGTAAGGACCGCTATCGGTCCACAATAGATAGGGTTGACGTGCACCACTGCTGACCGCTCACCTATACTGCAGCAGTCCTTCAGCGGTATAGGGACTGACGTACAGTCTGCTAAACACTAATACACAACCTGCTTGGTCCACAAAAGTTCTTATAAGGACTGGTAACTTGGTATAGGGTGCTACGGTACATAGGCTTGAGTGCGGTACAGTCTGCTGTTCTGTAAGGACCGCTATAGGTCCACAATAGATAGGGTTGACGTGCACCACTGCTGACCGCTGCCCTATACTGCAGCAGTCCTTCATCGGTATAGGGACTAAGAGTTTTGTCACAGGGTCATTTAAAAAATGACAGGCAGAGGAAGAGGCAGGCCCTTCCGCAGGGGTGGTAGGGGTAGGGCAGGAGCAACAGGCTTGAGCCAAAGTGGGAAGTTGCAGAAGGTGCGTTCAATTACTTTAAAGGATGCACCAGACTTGGTTGAGTGGCTCGCTCAGCCTTACTCTTCTGCACCCTCCTCATCCTCTCGATCTGCACCCTCTTCTTCACTCTCTGCTATGTGCACCCCCAAAGACACTACCACCAACAACACGACCACCACCACCACCACCACATACCTTCCGCTTGAGTCACTGGAATTATTTTCCGATCCATATCAAGAGGACATTTCTGATGCGCAGCCACTCTTGGTATTGGATCAGGAAGAGGAGGTAGCAACAAGCGCTACTCAGCAGTCTGACGCCAGTACCCAGATCAGCCCAAGGAGGAGGTTGGTCCCCGGTGTTGCTGCCTACTCCGAGATCTCTACTTATAGCGGTGGGGAAGGTGACGTTGATGATGACGTGTCTAGTGATGTCACGTGGGTGCCCACAAGAGAGGAAGAGGAGGGGAGTTCAGAGGGAGATATGGACCAGCAGATAGGGAGGAGAAGCAGCAATGACTTACATTGCACAGCAGGGACAAAGCAGACTGCAAATGTATCAGGAGCGAGTCATCGACCATGTACGGTCACATCTGGCGCTCCCAGGACACCGGCACATGGCTCCGCAGTGTGGGCTTTTTTTAACGTGTCCGCTGCTGACAATAGCGTTGCCATCTGCAATCTTTGCAGTCAACGCGTTAGTCGCGGTAAGCCCAATACTCACCTAGGGACGACCGCCTTAAGAAGGCACATGAGCAGCCATCACCGAGCCCAGTGGGAGCAACGGAACACACAAAGCCACACTGCAGGCTCTCACCGTCCAGCCTCGTCTTCTACTTCTCCTTCTCCTCTCTCCTCACAATTGTCCTCCACTCCACCTTCCATCACGCCAAGCTCACATTTTTCTGCAAAAAGGCAGGCTTCCGTGGGCCTAATGTTTGAGCGTAAAAAAATGATGACGCCGGATAACCCTCTTGCCCAACGGTTGGCGGCTGGCTTGTCAGAACTCATAGCCCGCCAACTACTGCCATATAAACTGGTGGACTCGGAGGCCTTTCGCAAATTTGTGGCCATTGGAACACCACAATGGAAGGTCCCAGGAAGGAAGTATTTCTCAGAGAAGGGCATCCCAGAGCTATATGGCCATGTTCAGCGGCAAGTGAATGTATCTCTGGCACACAGTGTCGGTGCCAAGATACATCTGACCACAGACACGTGGTCTAGCAAACACGGGCAGGGAAGGTATATCAGTTTTACTGCCCACTGGGTGAACCTTCTGACGGCCGTCAAGCATGTAACCCGTGGCACCCGTGTAGATTTGGTTTTACCGCCACGGATTGCATGCAGGCCTGACTCTTCTTCTCCTCCTCCTACTCCATCCTCCTCCCTCTCCTCCTCAGCTGCCTCCTCCTTTTCCGCTGCTAGCGTCTCTTCCACTGCACCGCCCAAGCTCCCCAGAACCTATTCCACATGCCAGGTGAGACGTTGCCATGCCGTGCTGCGTCTGTTGTGCCTGGAAGCAAAGAGCCACACTGGCCCGGCACTCCTTTCAGCTTTGCGTTCACAGGCAGATGAGTGGCTAACACCGCTCAATTTGACAGTTGGTAAAGTGGTGTGTGACAACGGTGCCAATCTGCTTAGCGCATTGAAACAGGGCAAAATCACGCACGTGCCGTGCATGGCACACGTCTTAAACTTGGTCGTGCAGCGATTCCTTGTCAAATACCCTGGGGTCCAGGACATCTTGCGGCAGGCAAGGAAAATCTCGGCCCATTTCAGAAGATCTTACACGGCCATGGCTCGCCTTGCTGACATTCAGCGGCGACACCATCTGCCGGTCAGACGTCTTATTTGCGATTGCCCGACGCGATGGAACTCAACCTTCTATATGCTTGATAGGCTGCTCCAGCAGAAACGTGCAGTTAACGTCTACCTGTATGAACTCTGCGAAAGAAACGGTTCTGGGGAGCTGGGTTTTTTTTCACCGCGCCAGTGGCTGCTCATGCGCGACACATGCAGACTTCTGCGGCCATTTGAGGAGATCACCAAACTGGTCAGTCGCAGCCATGGCGCCATCAGTGACATGGTACCTTATGCCTTCTTTCTGGAGCGTGCATTGCGTCGTGTCATTGATCAGGCTGTGGAGGAGCAGGAGCGGGAAGATGAGGAAGTCGCAATGCTGGATGAATTCCCAGGGGGGGCTACTCTATCTGAGACAAGTCAACAACAGGAGTCTGATGAGGAGTCAGAGGAGGATGGTGCCGGGGCGGATGAGCAGGAGCAAGAAGAGCATGCTTTAAACCTTTCTGGGATCCCTGTTGTGCGAGGATGGGGAGAGGAGAATGAAGAGGACGACATTATCCTGGATGATGAGCAGGAGCCAGGCCACCACACCGCTTCCACTTTAGTGCAAATGGGGGCCTTCATGCTCCAGTGTTTTAATAGGGACCCCCGTATAAAAAGCATGAGGGTCAAGGACCAGTACTGGGTGGCAACGTACTTAGACCCCCGGTACAAACACAAAATGGCGGAAATGTTACCGCCGTCGCAGAGGGCTGTCAGAATGCAGCACTTCCAGGCCTTGCTTCGAGAAATGCTGCATTCTGCTTTTGCGTGCGCTGGCAGAGGAGCAATTCCCACTCCCAGAGAAGGATTTGCGGGTACCAATCCAACAGCGCCTGCAAGAAGAGGCCGGTTTGAAGATGTGTTGGTGACTTCGGATATGAGGTCATTCTTTCAGCCGACCCATCGACAGGTGTCATCCGGATCCAGCATCAGGGAACGCCTAGACCGTCAGGTGTCCGACTACATTGGGTTAACGGCCGATGTGGACGCTCTGAGGAGTGATGAACCCCTAGACTACTGGGTGGGCAGGCTTGACCTCTGGCCAGAGCTTGCCCAATTTGCAATCGAACTGTTGGCTTGCCCCTCATCCAGTGTCCTGTCCGAAAGGACGTTCAGCGCAGCAGGGGGGATTGTGACCGATAAGCGTACTCGCCTAGCTCACCACAGTGTTAACTACCTCACATTTCTAAAAATGAATGAGGCATGGATCTCGGAGGAATTCAACACATGTGACCAGTAGACCATGTATATGTCTATAAACTATTTTTTTAATCAAGCACACAGACCTTCTTAATTCATTTGGCTCACTTCCTTGACCCAAAAAAGCACACCGTACTATATGCCCCTACCCTCCTCTTTGAAGAGGTTGAGCGGTGTCATATTTCTACTGGGGCTGCTTATGATATCCCTGTGCTGTGCTGACTTCCTCCTGGGGGTTCTTATTATGAAGGGATCACACTATCCCTGTGCTGTGCTGACTTCCTCCTGGGGGTTCTTATTATGAGGGGATCACACCATCCCTGTGCTGTGCTGACTTCCTCCTGGGGCTGCTTACGGTGCTGCTGTCAGTGCTGTATGTCACGGTGCTGCTGTCAGCGCTGTATGTCACGGTGCTGCTGTCAGCGCTGTATGTCACGGTGCTGCTGTCAGCGCTGTATGTCACGGTGCTGCTGTCAGCGCTGTATGTCACGGTGCTGCTGTCAGCGCTGTATGTCACGGTGCTGCTGTCAGCGCTGTATGTCACGGTGCTGCTGTCAGCGCTGTATGTCACGGTGCTGCTGTCAGCGCTGTATGTCACGGTGCTGCTGTCAGCGCTGTATGTCACGGTGCTGCTGTCAGCGCTGTATGTCACGGTGCTGCTGTCAGTGCTCTGTATTACGGTGCTGCTGTCAGATGCCTCTATCACGGTGCATGTGTCATTCCGGTATGTCACGCTGCTGGTGATCATCTCCTGCACCCTCTTCTTTGCCTACCCTGGTCCCTGACCTTCCCTCTCCTCCATTGCCTTCATTAGCTCCATAGTCCTGAATTGTTAGAACAATTTCCCAAATAAAATAAAAATGCTTGTAGTTATCGATCCCAAATTCACCTCATACATGTATTATGTCATTGTCCAGATGGTGGGACTACGTTTTACCCCCTAATAATTACCACGTGGCCGCAAATTCGACATGAAGGTTTGCAAAGTTCGCCTCCCATTGAAGTCAATGGGGCCCGCGGCGAACGTTCGGTTTCGCGAACGTTTGGGTCCGTTCGCATTTCGCTTTCGCGAAACGTCCCGTCGGAAGTTCGTCCATCACTATTTGTGAGCTTTTTTCACCAAAAAAAAAAACCTGACTCTATTGCCACGTACACACAACCGGACTTTTCAACAGACTTGGTCCGGCGGACTGGAATCCGTCGGACAATTCGATCGTGTGTGGGGCTCCAGCGGACTTTTTCTTCCCAAAAGTCAGACGGACCTAGAAATAAAACATGTTTCAAATCTTTCCGACGGAGAAAAATCGGGTCGTCCGACTGACTAAAACCGACGCCAGGGCAGCTATTGGCTACTGGCTATGAACGTCCTTATTCTACGTCATCACGTTCAAATCCATCAGACTTTTGGAGTGATCGTGTGTGGCCAAGTCTATTCGTTTGAAAGTCCGGCGGACCTCAGCTGCAAAGTCCGTCGGATTGTCCGCCGGGACCAAGTCCGTCGAACAGTCCAATCGTGTGTACGCAGCATAACTTTGGTTTCTTGATATTTAAATGGCTGGTGAGAATCCTGTTTAGTGGTTAATAAGCGTGCGGTTTGTTTCCTTACTAGTTGAAATTTGGGTGAAATTTTAGTTATTCTGAGATTTGGTTGTATCTGAATTTCCAAATCACAATAGTAACACATTTCAGTGGATCCAAAATAAATTATAATGAAATTATTTGAATGTGAATTTAAAAAAGAATATGAATTCAAAATAAAGTAAGGTATAAAAATGAAATAAGATGATGATTCTGACTTAGGATCCTTTCTAGAATAGAATAAAATAAAATAGAAAAAAACATAAATTGAAAAGAAGAAAATAATTTTTTTTTTTTAATAAAACAGAATATAAAAGAATAAGGTAGAATAAACAATAAAAAGAATAGAATAGAATAGAATAAATGTAGCTGTCTTTATAAATTTAGAATTTCAAATAAGTTTGAATTTCGAATTGATTTGAAAAAAAATAAATAAAAATCCAAAATGGATAAGAATATATGAAACAAAAATTAATAATTTTAATCATTCTTACATAACGAATATGACAAAGGTAAATGATTAACTTAACCACTTTCAGCCCCGGACCATTTTGCTGGCTTAAGACCAGACCACTTTTTGCGATTCGGCACTGCGTCGCTTTAACTGACAATTGCGCGGTCGTGCGACGTGGCACCCAAACAAAATTGACGTCCTTTTTTTTCCCACAAATAGAGCTTTCTTTTGGTGGTATTTGATCACCTCAGCGGTTTTTATTTTTTGCGCTATAAACAAAAATAGAGCGACAATTTTGAAAAAAAACTCATTATTTTTTACTTTTTGTTATAATAAATATCCCCCAAAAATATATATAAAAACATTTTATTCCCTCAGTTTAGGCCGATACGTATTCGTCTACATATTTTTGGTAAAAAAAAATTGCAATAAGCGATTATTGATTGGTTTGCGCAAAAGTTATAGTGTTTACAAAATAGGGGATAGTTTTATGCCATTTTTATTAATATTTTTTTTTTTACTAGTAATGGCAGCGATCAGCGATTTTTATTGTGACTGTGACATTATGACGGACACATCGGACATTTTTGACACATTTTTGGGACCATTGTCATTTATACAGCAATCAGTGCTATACAAATGCAGTGATTCTTGTGTAAATGACACTGGCAGTGAAGGGGTTAACCAGGGGGAGGCAGTGTAGGGGTTAAGTGTTCCTAGGGGTGTGTTACTAACTGTGGGGGGCTGGGCTTTGTTTTAGTGAACACTGATCTCTGCTCCAATCACATGGAGCAGAGATCAGCATCACTTGTTGCTAGGCAGAACGGGGAGATGCTGTTTACAACGGCATCTCCTCGTTCAGCCGCCCCGTGAGACGATCGCGGGTATGCCCGCGGCGATCGAGTCCGCGGGACCCGCAACCGGACTCACGGGGGTCCCGACCGTCGGTGGCGCGCTCGCGATGGCAGGCATTTAAAGATGCAGGCATTTAAAGATGGACGTACCTGTACGCCAATATGCCTGCCCGTGCCATTCTGCTGATGTACATCAGCGTGCGCCGGTCAGGAACTGGTTAATGAACAAATCCAAAACAAAAGGATTATCCATTGTGCAAAAGTCCTAAAAAAATAAATAATAATAATAATACTGATACGACAATATTTTGTGGGATTTTTTTTTATCAAAAAAAAAATAGACTCTAACGTCAATCTCTTGATATTGAAATGTCTGGTGGGGATCCTGTTTAGTGATTTAGGCCGGGTTCACACAATTGTGAATTGGATGTGGTTTCCCCGCATTCAATTTGCAATAGCAGGAGATTTTGACCAGCTCTCTATGGAGTCGGTTCACACATCTCCGGAGCGTGTCCGGTGCATTTTGCACAAAAACGCTGTGCATCTTTTGGTCCATTTTAGGACCAAATTCAGCCCAAAATTTGGGCTAAAATTGGGCCTGAATCAGTAAACCAGGACGCACCGGACCCCCCGCTATGAGACGCATGTCGCTCATATGTGAACCGAGCTTGATAGACATGTGCAATTCATTTCATTACTAAAAAAAAATTTGGATTACATTTTCATTATTCAGAGATTTGAATGTACTGTATCTTCATTTCCGAATCACAATAGTAAAGAATTTCAATGAATCCAAAATAAATGATATTGAAACAATTTATTCTAATTTGAATTTAAACATTTCTTTGAATTTGAAATGGAAACATATTGACATATTTCAATAAATATAGTAAGTTATAGAAGTGAAATATAATAATGATTCCTACTTAGGCTGCTTTATAAAATAGAATAGACTAAAGCAGGATAGGACATATATATTTATTTATCTTCTGATATATATATATATATATATATATATATATATATATATATATATATATATATATATATATATATATACTTTTTTTGAATAGACTATGAACCTGGTATGATCTGTACTCTTATTGCCCATCTCCATCTTATTGAGGCCATTCTTTTTTCTGGTCTTGCTGGTTCTCGCTGTGGCCCTGCTTGCTTGGTGGGATATTCTGGTTCCCTGGGGACCTCTGGATGGATTAAACGACTGCTATTATTGCTATGTGGCTGTTACATTGTTTTTCTACATTACTTATGTCAACTAGTGATGGCCGAACGGTTCGCCCGGCGGTCGTTTCGCGGCGAATTTCGGTCGTTCGCGGTCCGCTCGTTCGCTCGCCTTTTGCCGTCGTTCGCCCCCGCGGACTTACATGTTTAATGTGTAAAAGAACTTTGACCTATGATGACACGTCTATCATGGGGTACAGGACAGCCAATTGAGACATGACAGCACATGGACACTTGGACATTCCCCCTAACCTATAAATACACCCGATCCGGCGGCCATTTCACATTCTTTCTTCTGTCACTATAGGGAAAGGTTGCTGTGTGGAGTAGGGAGAGATAAATCGCTAGCTATTTGGTACACAAAAGTTCTTTTCAGGACTGGTATAGGTGTTAGGTGTTTATAGGTTTGCTGTGCTACTGATTCTTGCAGCAGCCTGAGTGTCTTTTGTCAGTTTAGAGAAAGGGAAAGGACGGTGTGTGCTACAGGGGCAGCCAGATTAGTCTTTCATCATCATCATCATCATCATCATCATTAGCTGTTACTATCAAGGTCCACAAAAGAGCTGTTCCAGTAACCACTAATCGTTCCAGTCTACTCTTTTTTGCCACTTTGTATAGGGACAGGAAGGAAGCAGTGTTGTCAGGCAGTGAGGGTCAGTTTAAAGACTTGCTGTTACTATTAGTTCCACAAAGGTTCTTTTCAGGACTGGTATCAGTGGTATGGTAATAGGCTTGTACACGTATAATATTCTTTCTTCCAAATATAGAAAGAATATTATACTTGACTGCTGCCCTTCTGCTGCAGTCTGCTAAACATTCACAACTCACTTGTTCCACAAAGCTCTTTATCAGGACTGGTAACTTGGTCTGTGTAGGGTGCTACAGTACATAGGGTTGAGTGCGGTACAGTCTGCTGTTCTGTAAGGACCGCTATCAGGCCACAATAGATAGGGTTGAGGTGCACCACTGCTGACCGTTGCCCTATACTGCAGCAGTCCTTCATTGGTATAGGGACTGACGTACAGTCTGCTAATCACTAACACACAACCTGCTTGGTCCACAAAAGTTCCTATAAGGACTGGTAACTTGGTCTAGGGTGCTACAGTACATAGGGTTGAGTGCGGTACAGTCTGCTGTTCTGTAAGGACCGCTATCGGTCCACAATAGATAGGGTTGAGGTGCACTACTGCTGACCGCTGCCCTATACTGCAGTAGTCCTTTATCAGTATAGGGACTAAGAGTTTTGTCACAGGGTGATTTAAAAAATGACAGGCAGAGGAAGAGGCAGGCCCTTCCGCAGGGGTGGTAGGGGTAGGGGGCAGGAGCAACAGCCTTGAGCCAAAGTGGGAAGTTGCAGAAGGTGCGTTCAATTACTTTAAAGGACGCACCAGACTTGGTTGAGTGGCTCACTCAGCCTTACACTTCTGCACCCTCCTCATCCTCTCGATCTGCACCCTCTTCTTCACTCTCTGCTATGTGCACCCCCAAAGACACTACCACCAACAACACCACCACCACCACATACCTTCCGCTTGAGTCACAGGAATTATTTTCCGATCCATATCAAGAGGACATTTCTGATGCACAGCCTCTCTTGGTATTGGATCAGGAAGAGGAGGTAGCAACAACCGCTACTCAGCAGTCTGACGACAGTACCCAGATCAGCCCAAGGAGGAGGTTGGTCCCCGGTGTTTCTGCCTACTCCGAGATCTCTACTTATAGGGGTGGGGAAGGTGACGTTGATGATGACGTGTCTAGTGATGTCACGTGGGTGCCCACAAGAGAGGAAGAGGAGGGGAGTTCAGAGGGAGATATGGACCAGCAGATAGGGAGGAGAAGCAGGAATAACTTACATTGCACAGGAGGGACAAAGCAGACTGCAAATGTATCAGGAGCGAGTCATCGACCATGTACGGTCACATCTGGCGCTCCCAGGACACCGGCACATGGCACCGCAGTGTGGGCTTTTTTTAACGTGTCCGCTGCTGACAATAGCGTTGCCATCTGCAATCTTTGCAGTCAACGCATTAGTCGTGGTAAGCCCAACACTCACCTAGGGACGACCGCCTTAAGAAGGCACATGAGCAGCCATCACCGAGCCCAGTGGGAGCAACGGAACACACAAAGCCACACTGCAGGCTCTCACCGTCCAGCCTCGTCTTCTACTCCTCCTTCTCCTCTCTCCTCACAATTGTCCTCCACTCCACCTTCCATCACGCCAAGCTCACGTTTTTCTGCAAAAAGGCAGGCTTCCGTGGGCCTAATGTTCGAGCGTAAAAAAATGATGACGCCGGATAACCCTCTTGCCCAACGGTTGACGGCTGGCTTGTCAGAACTGATAGCCCCGCCAACTACTGCCATATAAACTGGTGGACTCGGAGGCCTTTGGCAAATTTGTGGCCATTGGAACACCACAATGGAAGGTCCCAGGAAGGAAGTATTTCTCAGAGAAGGGCATCCCAGAGCTATATGGCCATGTTCAGCGGCAAGTGAATGTATCTCTGGCACACAGTGTCGGTGCCAAGATACATCTGACCACAGACACGTGGTCTAGCAAACACGGGCAGGGAAGGTATATCACTTTTACTGCCCACTGGGTGAACCTTCTGACGGCCGTCAAGCATGTAACCCGTGGCACCCGTGTAGATTTGGTTTTACCGCCACGGATTGCATGCAGGCCTGACTCTTCTTCTCCTCCTCCTCCTACTCCATCCTCCTCCCTCTCCTCCTCAGCTGCCTCCTCCTTTTCCGCTGCTAGCGTCTCTTCCGCTGCACCGCCCAAGCTCCCCAGAACCTATTCCACATGCCAGGTGAGCCGTTGCCATGCCGTGCTGCGTCTGTTGTGCCTGGAAGCCAAGAGCCACACTGGCCCGGCACTCCTTTCAGCTTTGCGTTCACAGGCAGATCAGTGGCTAACACCACTCAATTTGACAGTTGGTAAAGTGGTGTGTGACAACGGTGCCAATCTGCTTAGCGCATTGAAACAGGGCAAAATCACGCACGTGTCATGCATGGCACACGTCTTAAACTTGGTCGTCCAGCGATTCGTTGTCAAATACCCTGGGGTCCAGGACATCTTGCGGCAGGCAAGGAAAATCTCGGCCCATTTCAGAAGATCTTACACGGCCATGGCTCGCCTTGCTGACATTCAGCGGCGACACCATCTGCCGGTCAGACGTCTTATTTGCGATTGCCCGACGCGATGGAACTCAACCTTCTATATGCTTGATAGGCTGCTCCAGCAGAAACGTGCAGTTAACGTCTACCTGTATGAACTCTGCGAAAGAAACGGTTCTGGGGAGCTGGGGTTTTTTTCACCGCGCCAGTGGCTGCTCATGCGCGACGCATGCAGACTTCTGCGGCCATTTGAGGAGATCACCAAACTGGTCAGTCGCAGCCATGGCGCCATCAGTGACATGGTACCTTATGCCTTCTTTATGGAGCATGCATTGCGTCGTGTCATTGATCAGGCTGTGGAGGAGCAGGAGCGGGAAGATGAGGAAGTCGCAATGCTGGATGAATTCCCAGGGGGGGCTACTCTATCTGAGACAAGTCAACAACAGGAGTTTGAAGAGGAGTCAGAGGAGGATGGTGCCGGGGCGGATGAGGAGGAGCAAGAAGAGCGTGCTTGAAACCTTTCTGGGATCCCTGTTGTGCGTGGATGGGGAGAGGAGAATGAAGAGGACGACATTATCCTGGATGATGAGCAGGAGCCAGGCCACCACACCGCTTCCACTTTAGTGCAAATGGGGGCCTTCATGCTCCAGTGTTTTAATAGGGACCCCCGTATAAAAAGCATAAGGGTCAAGGACCAGTACTGGGTGGCAACGTACTTAGACCCCCGGTACAAACACAAAATGGCGGAAATGTTACCGCCGTCGCAGAGGGCTGTCAGAATGCAGCACTTCCAGGCCTTGCTTCGAGAAATGCTGCATTCTGCCTTTGCGTGTGCTGGCAGAGGAGCAATTCCCACTCCCAGAGAAGGATTTGCGGGTACCAATCCAACAGCGCCTGCAAGAAGAGGCCGGTTTGAAGATGTGTTGGTGACTTCGGATATGAGGTCATTCTTTCAGCTGACCCATCGACAGGTGTCATCCGGATCCAGGGAACGCCTAGACCGTCAGGTGTCCGACTACATCGGGTTAACGGCCGATGTGGACGCTCTGAGGAGTGATGAACCCCTGGACTACTGGGTGGGCAGGCTTGACCTCTGGCCAGAGCTTGCCCAATTTGCAATCGAACTGTTGGCTTGCCCCTCATCCAGTGTCCTGTCGGAAAGGACGTTCAGCGCAGCAGGGGGGATTGTGACCGATAAGCGTACTCGCCTAGCTCACGACAGTGTTAACTACCTCACATTTATAAAAATGAATGAGGCATGGATCTCGGAGGAATTCAACACATGTGACCAGTAGACCATGTATATGTCTATAAACAATTTTTTTAATCAAGCACACAGACCTTCTTTCTTCATTTGGCTCACTTCCTTGTCCCAAAAAAGCACACCGTACTATATGCCCCTACCCTCCTCTTTGAAGAGGTTGAGCGGTGTCATATTTCTACTGGGGCTGCTTATGATATCCCTGTGCTGTGCTGACTTCCTCGTGGGGGTTCTTATTATGAGGGGATCACACCATCCCTGTGCTGTGCTGAGTTTCTCCGGGGCCTGCTTACTATGAGGGGATCACACCATCCCTGTGCTGTGCTGACTTCCTCCTGGGGGTTCTTATTATGAGGGGATCACACCATCCCTGTGCTGTGCTGAGTTTCTCCTGGGCCTGCTTACTATGAGGGGATCACACCATCCCTGTGCTGTGCTGACTTCCTCCTGGGGGTTCTTATTATGAGGGGATCACACCATCCCTGTGCTATGCTGAGTTTCTCCTGGGCCTGCTTACTATGAGGGGATCACACCATCCCTGTGCTGTGCTGACTTCCTCCTGGGGGTTCTTATTATGAGGGGATCACACCATCCCTGTGCTGTGCTGACTTCCTCCTGGGGGTTCTTATTATGAGGGGATCACACCATCCCTGTGCTGTGCTGACTTCCTCCTGGGGCTGCTTACGGTGCTGCTGTCAGTGCTGTATATCACTGTGCTGATGTCAGTGCTGTATGTCACGCTTCTGATGTCAGTGCTCTCTATCACGGTGCTGCTGTCAGTGCTGTATACCACGGTGCTGATGTCAGTGCTTAATGTCACGCTTCTGATGTCAGTACTCTCTATCATGGTGTTGCTGTCAATGCTGTATGTCACGGTGCTGGTGTTAATGCTTAATGTCACGCTTCTGATGTCAGTACTCTCTATCACGGTGCTGCTGTCAGTGCTGTATGTCACGGTGCTGATGTCAGTGCTTAATGTCACGTTTCTGATGTCAGTACTCTCTATCACGGTGCTGCTGTCAGTGCTGTATATCACTGTGCTGATGTCAGTGCTGTATGTCACGCTTCTGATGTCAGTGCCCTCTATCACGGTGCTGCTGTCAGTGCTGTATATCACGGTGCTGATGTCAGTGCTTAATGTCACGTTTCTGATGTCAGTACTCTCTATCATGGTGTTGCTGTCAATGCTGTATGTCACGGTGCTGGTGTTAATGCTTAATGTCACGCTTCTGATGTCAGTACTCTCTATCACGGTGCTGCTGTCAGTGCTGTATATCACTGTGCTGATGTCAGTGCTGTATGTCACGCTTCTGATGTCAGTGCCCTCTATCACAGTGCTGCTGTCAGTGCTGTATATCACGGTGCTGATGTCAGTGCTGTATGTCACGCTTCTGATGTCAGTGCCCTCTATCACGGTGCTGCTGTTAGTGCTGTATATCACGGTGCTAATGTCAGTGCTTAATGTCACGCTTCTGATGTCAGTACTCTCTATCACGGTGTTGCTGTCAATGCTGTATGTCACGGTGCTGGTGTTAATGCTGTATATCACGGTGCTAATGTCAGTGCTTAATGTCACGCTTCTGATGTCAGTGCCCTCTATCACGGTGCTGCTGTTAGTGCTGTATATCACGGTGCTAATGTCAGTGCTTAATGTCACGCTTCTGATGTCAGTACTCTCTATCACGGTGTTGCTGTCAATGCTGTATGTCACGGTGCTGCTGTTAGTGCTGTATATCACGGTGCTAATGTCAGTGCTTAATGTCACGCTTCTGATGTCAGTGCCCTCTATCACGGTGCTGCTGTCAGTGCTGTATATCACTGTGCTGATGTCAGTGCTGTATGTCATGCTTCTGATGTCAGTGCCCTCTATCACGGTGCTGTTGTCCTCCATTGCCTTCATGTGCTCCACAGTCCTGAATTGTCAGAACAATTTCCCATATAAAAAAAGAATGCTTGTAGTTATCGATCCCAAATTCACCTCATACATGTGTTATGTCATTGGCCATGTGGTGGGACTATGTTTTCCCTGCTAATAATTACCTCGTGGCTGCAAATTCGACCTAAAGGTTTGAAACGTTCGCCTCCCATTGAAGTCAATGGGGCCCGCGGCGAACGTTCGGTTTCGCGAACGGTCGGCCTCGTTCGCGGTCCGCGTTCGCGAAACGTCCCGTCGGAGGTTCGGGCCATCACTAATGTCAACATTTACATTTTATCTGGTCTACACCATACAAGCCATAGTTATATATACTGTATATCTTTTCTCTGTGGATTCACTTTTTATTTGTCATATATTATACAATATTCTTTCTACCATAGATATAACATACTCCACCACCATATATATATATATATATATACAACCCTGAAGAAAGAAGTCATTCTAAAACGTGTCGGGTGTGGCCCATGGATTCCCGCCGTTGTCTTTCCACCGTGGCAGTCCTGGATCCATGAGAAATTTTCCATTGTCATGTCATGTTGCATATGTTGATTAGCCACCACCTTTTTGCTATTATGTACATATTCTTTCATTGTTTGTTAAAATGTTCATCAAGTGTAGTGCACGCCCTCACAACAAAGACAAATTACATGTTTTACCCAATAATCATTAATTTATAGGCAATATGTTTGACTAAATAATGTTTCACTATACTAATGTTTTGTCTGCAGAATATGTCGGAAGTTGAGATAGGGTTTAACCATCAGAACATACACTTTTGGAAAAAATATAAAGCCCAACAGTCCAGCACTGGAGGCCAATATGGCGAATACCTCCACAGCCACCATGTATTTCCCTCTGGTGCTCAGATAGGCCGGGATCATGGCAATCCAGACACTGCAGAACACCAGCATGCTGAAGGTGATGTACTTGGCCTCATTAAAACTGTCCGGTAATGTCCTCACCATGAAAGCCAGAACAAAACTCACAGCTGCCAGAAACCCCATATAACCCAACATAGAGTAGAACCCGATAACTGACCCTTCATTACACTGAATGAGGATCTTCCCAGGATAGGAGTCCATGTCATACTCTTGGTAGGGAGGAGACACCGACAGCCAAATAACACAGATCAGAACTTGGACAGAGGAACACATCATAACAAAATTAACTGCTTTAACTCCCACCCACTTCCTCCATACACTGCCGGGTTTGGTGGCTTTAAAGGCGATGTAGACCATGATAATCTTGGCCAGAACAGAAGAGACAGCGATGGTGAAGAAGATGCCAAATAAACTTTGTCTCAGCATGCAGGTTATATCCACAGGACGTCCGAGGAAGAAGAAGACACAGAGGAAGCTCAGCAAGATGGAGGTCAGGAGGATGAAGCTCACAGTCCGGTTATTGGCCTTCACAATAGGTGTATCCCAATAACAAATGAGACTTTGAAATACAACTAAAGTTACAACACAAAGCAATACAGCTACTGATGATAAAACTAAAACCACATTATCATTTTCATATGAGAGAAACTCGTGGTACTTGGGGATACATTTCACTTTTTTCTTGTCTGACCACTCTTCATCGGGACATTCATGGCAAATTTCACTGTCTGAAAATAAATTAGAAAAAAAAAAAAAAAAAAGATAAATGTTTATACTGATGCATTTAAAAAAAAAAAGAAATCTATCTTTGGAGAAGGATCTGTACACGCAATCAGATTTTCCGACAACAAATGTTGGATGTGAGTTTGTTGGCTGAAAGTCCGACCGTTGTGTACGCTCCATCGAACATTTGCTGTCGGACTTTCCACCAACAAATGTTGGCTAGCGGGTTCTCCAAATTTTCCGCCAACAAAACTTTGTTGTCGGGAATTTGAGAACGCGTGTACACAAGTCCGTCGGACAAAAGTCCACTCATGCTCGGAATCAAGCGGAAGGAGCCACACTGGCTGTTGAACTTCCTTTTTCTCGGCTCGTCGTACGTCTTGTACATTCACCGGCGTTCGTAATTGTTGGCCAGCATTCGTGTGACCTTGTGTATGCAAGACAAGTTTGAGCCAACATCCTTCAAACAAAAATCCACGGTTTTGTTGGCGGAAAGTCTGATCGTGTGTATGGGGCATTAGGCTTCCATTATTAAAATGTAGATTTATGTAGCCTAGATGTCATGCTGGTCCAAAGGCTTCAATGCTTTTTGGGTCTCAGGCTGGGATAAATATTCAGAATAGGAGGATTGCTTCACTCGGGCTGACTGTATGTCAGGTCAATAACTTAAAATAGAGTAAAGAAAAAAAAACTGTGCATAGATATAGATAAGCTGCCAACACACCACTAGACATATAGTGCAAACATATATAAAAACAATATTGTGGCGCTAATGTGAAAAAATTAAAAACATAATTGATCAAAAATAACCAGAAAGGCCAAGAGGCCAGGTGAGCGATAATAAAGTGAATAAATTGTAAAGACTGTCAAACATGGTTTCAAAGTGAATGAAAGAACATCCATCTAATCAAAATAAATGTGTAAAATAAATTCTTCTGTAAAGTCTCATACACACGATCGGACTTTATACAAACTTTCCCGTGGACTTTTGTACAAAGGGCGTTGGCTGTGAACTTGTATTGCATACACAGGACTTTAACCGCCAACTTACATGGTTTTTCTGCTCTTTACCGCCACCTTTGGTCAACTTCTGTATTGTTGTCTGATCTTTTGCATTGGTTCTGAGCATGGCTGTTTGTAAACTCCGATTCGGTTTTCTGTACACACGATCGGACTTTGCTCCATCGGACTTATGTTGTCGAAAAGATTGTCTGTTCACGCAAGCCAACATTTGTCCGATAAAAACCGAAAAAGTTTGTCCGAAGGAGCGTACACGCAGTCGGATGTTCCCTTAAAACAGCTAATTTGCATGTCTGTTGTCAAAAAGTCAGATCGTGTGTACCGGGCCTTTATTCCACGTGATCTTGAAGGTGCAATCAAAAAATTGTAAAGTTGTCACGCTTACCAGATCTGGTGGACACACCGTATAGCACGTGGGTAAAACAGGCAATCATGAGGGAATAACCTCAACAGAATCTCCAGCAAGAGGAACGATGGTATGGAAAATGGACTCCACCCCGATGTTGAGCAAGGTGTTTCCAGCATCAAAAAACGGACTCCAGAGATTGCGATGAATCGCATCAAATGTTGCAATGATCCATGATGATATGTACGAAAAACAGATAACCGCACATCCACCACATGAGAGTGTGATTCTGTTGACATGTGCGATTCGTTTCGTATGAATCTCAAATTCGTACGAATTTCCACAAATTCATAGGTTCGGGAGGATCCGAAATACGAATTGTCGTGCGTCCGAATTCTGTACGGAATACAAACTTTTGTTTACGAATTCCGGATTTCGGACGACGACTCAGTGCCCGTTCACACTGCCGCGACTTGTCAGGCGAATTAGTCACCTGACAAGTCGCGCTCCGTTCTGTACTATGGAACCGTTCTAATAGGAGCGACTCAAGTCGCTCCGACTGAACTTTTGTTTACGAATTCCGGATTTCGGACGACGACTCAGTGCCCGTTCACACTACCGCAACTTGTCAGTTAGAGTGATCTGACACCAGCACCGTGACATAACACATGTATGAGGTGCCCCAGGAGGATGTAAGTTTTTACGAAACATGTCGGGCTGTTTGTGCTGATACCACCACGCTTAGAATATTGCCTAGCACGGGTGTATATTTGTTCTTAATTTTAACCGTTTTTTTATGCATACTTTTTATTAGTTAGAATCGGACCTATTCGGTCATACCTTTGGTCTGCTGTGTATTTATATTTTTTTATTAATAAAATTGTCGACTGCTTAACGGTACGTTCACGATCGGAGTCCTTCTTTGTTTTCCCCTTCCCCGCGCTCGTGGCCGGGAGGCCCGAGTGTTTTGTGTTTCACCACAGGTTTGCGCACTGAAAAATCTTGACATCCGACGATGTCTTCAGGCAACTTACATTGACTTCTATCACAGAAGTCTTCTGCAAGTCATAATAAGCATAATGAGCAATGTTTTTGCCTTTAAACTCATCGTAAAGAACGAACGTCAATTCGTATTTCGTACGAAATAGAACGGAATTCCGGACACGAAATACGAAGTACGAATTAATTTTATTACGAATCGAAACGGAACAGAACGGAACGAATTTATTGACGGCGCCCATGTCTAGATTCTGTATGATGTTTATTTTTAAAAAAGGGGCGTTTACACTTACAGAAAATCCGATACAATAGGACGAAACGAATTGTTGCTTTTGCCTATTTTAAGTTACACGCTTGTTTAATCGGATTAGCTGTAAGTGTAACCCCCCCTCTTTTTACCATTAAACATCATACAGAATCACACTATGTGCGGTTATCTGTTTTTCATGCATATCATCATGGATTATTGCAACATTTGATGTGATTCATCACACACTCTGGATTCTGTTTGGAGTCCAATTTCCATACCCTCGTTCCTCTTGCGGGAGATTCTGTTGAGGTTAGTCCCTCAAGATTGCCTGTTTGACCCACGTGCTATACGGTACATGTGCCCACCAGATCTGGTAAGCGAGTGTCCACCGGATCTGGTCAGCGCGTGTCCACCGGATCTGGTAGGTGCGTGTCCACCGGATCTGGTAAGCGTGTGTCCACCGGATCTGGTAAGCGCGTGTCCACCGGATCTGGTAAGCGCGTGTCTACTGGATCTGGTAAGCGCGTGTCCACTGGATCTGGTAAGCGTGTGTCCACCGGTATTGGTAAGCGCGTGTCCACTGGCAGGGCCGTCTTTAATATTGATTGGACCCCGGGCAAACGCTTTCTTGGGGCCCCCCCATACAATTTTGCTCTCCACCTGCTCTGAGACATACAATAAATAGCAGCTAGAGTTAAAATCAGTTTCCTGTATCAGATCAGGCAGCGATTGCGATTGGTTGCCAGAGGTTACAGTATATCATTACCGCTCACTGACTGGCTGCTAGAGGTTACATTGTACCATTACCGCTCACTGACTGGTTTCTAGAGGTTTACAGCACACATTACGGCTCACTGATTAGTTGCTAGATGTTATAGCACTTGATTTCTGCTTGTTGATTGGTTGCTAGAGATTACTGTACAGTAATACTGCTCACTGATTGGTTGCTAGAGGTTACAGCACATCATCTCCTCGCTGCAGGGGGGCATGATATATGAATGCTGCCTTTATTAACATATTTATGCTGCCAGATGCAGCTATTTACATATGAATGCCAGACATTTACATGTAAACACAGGGTCTGCAGGTGGGTCATTTGTATAAAACAATAGGGCAGAGCTGGGCAGTATTTGTAGCAGCACTTCACACAGAGATATCGGGACACAGCACAGGACTAAAACTTCAAGGGACAAGGGAATTTAAACTGGGATAGTTGGCAGGTATGAGGCAGCTGCTTTGGGCCCCACAACAATGACAGGGCACAGGGCAGCTACCCCTTTTGCCCTGCCTTAAAGACGGCCCTGTCCACTGGTATTGGTAAGCGTGTCTCCACCGGATTAGGTAAGCGTGTGTCCACCGGATCAGGTAAGCGTGTCTCCACTGGATCAGGTAAGCGTGTCTCCACCGGATCAGGTAAGCGTGTCTCCACCGGATCTGGTAAGCGTGTCTCCACCGGATCTGGTAAGCGTGTGTCCACCGGGTCTGGTAAGCGTGACAACTTTACCATTTTTTGATTGCGCCTTCAAGATCAAGTTGAACAACAGAAGAATGACTTCTACACATTTATTTTGATTGGATGGACTTTTTTTCAGGATGTTTTTTTTTATTCACTTTGAAACCATCTCTGACAGTCTTTACACTTTATTATCGCTCACCTCGTCTCTTGGCCTTTCTGGTTATATTTGATCAATTTTGTTTTTCATTTGTTCACCTTAGCGCAGTGTTTCTCAACTCCAGTCCTCAAGGCGCCCCAACAGGTCATGTTTTCAGGATTTCCCTCAGATGAAATGGCTGTGGTAATTACTAAGGCAAAATAATGGAAATCCTGAAAACATGACCTGTTGGGGTGCCTTGAGGACTGCAGTTGAGAAACACTACCTTAGCGCCACATTATTGTTTTTAATAACTTAAAATATACTGAAGTCAGGGACATCCAGACAACTAGGAGGAGGCAGCTTTTCTTAGCACAGGTGAATTGGGCCTATGGATTCACCCAGGATTCACACAACCTACACTCAGGAGTTGAACACTTTTATATAAAATGTGATTACCAAAATGGGTGAATCTTGGGTGAAACTCATAAGAATCTTGAATGAAAACATTAATAAATACACCTTATGTTTTAAAGAATGTAGCACAATTATCTTATGTTACTGTAATAAAAGTGTGAATTCTTTGTGTAATTGAACTATGGAATATTACCAGTAGGGATGAGTTCAAGGCTTGGTCTGAACACAAGCTCACCCAAACAACAGAATTTTTGCTCATTCAGCAAGAGCTGAGCTTTATGTATAGTAGCAGTATTTCTACTAGTACTGTAGCGTATACTGCAGTGATTCTCAACCAGGGTTAGGTGGAACCCTAGGGTTCCTCCAGAGGTTGTAAGGGTTCCTTCAGCATTGAGCAATTTCTGCCTCTCAGATAAGTTCCCACTGACACCATTGACCTTTTTAGCTATCTTTAAGGAGGTAATTCTTCCAAATGACCACAAGTGTGAGGACCATTCTTCCCAATGATCACAAGTATAAGGACCATTCTTCCCAATGACCACAAGTATAAGGACCATTCTTCCCACTGACCACAAGTGTAAGGACCATTCCTCCCAACGACCACAAGTGTAAGGACCATTCTTCCCAATGACCACAAGTGTAAGGACCATTCTTCCCAATGACCACAAGTGTAAGGACCATTCTTCCCACTGACCACAAGTGTGAGGACCATTCTTCCCAATGACCACAAGTGTAAGGACCATTCTTCCCAATGACCACAAGTGTAAGGACCATTCTTCCCACTGACCACAAAGGTGAGGACCATTCTTCCCAATAACCACAAGTGTAAGGATCATTCTTCCCAATGACCACAAGTGTAAGGACCATTCTTCCCACTGACCACAAGTGTAAGGACCATTCTTCCCACTGACCACAAGTGTAAGGACCATTCTTCCCACTGACCACAAGTGTAAGGACCATTCTTCCCACTGATCACAAGTGTAAGGACCATTCTTCCCAATGACCACAAGTGTAAGGACCATTCTTCCCAATGATCACAAGTGTAAGGACCATTCTTCCCAATGACCACAAGTGGCAGGACCATTCTTCCCACTGACCACAAGTGTAAGGACCATTCTTCCCACTGACCACAAGTGTGAGGACCATTCTTCCCACTGACCACAAGTGTGAGGACCATTCTTCCCAATGACCACAAGTGTGAGGACCATTTTTCCCACTGACCACAAGTGTAAGGACCATTCTTCCCACTGACCACAAGTGTAAGGACCATTCTTCCCACTGACCACAAGTGTGAGGACCATTCTTCCCAATGACCACAAGTGTGAGGACCATTCTTCCCAATGACCACAAGTGTAAGGACCATTCTTCCCAATGACCACAAGTGTAAGGACCATTCTTCCCAATGACCACAAGTGTAAGGACCATTCTTCCCAATGACCACAAGTGTAAGGACCATTCTTCCCACTGACCACAAGTGTGAGGACCATTCTTCCCAATGACCACAAGTGTAAGGACCATTCTTCCCAATGACCACAAGTGTAATGACCATTCTTCCCACTGACCACAAAGGTGAGGACCATTCTTCCCAATGACCACAAGTGTAAGGACCATTCTTCCCACTGATCACAAGTGTAAGGACCATTCTTCCCAATGACCACAAGTGTAAGAACCATTCTTCCCAATGATCACAAGTGTAAGGACCATTCTTCCCAATGACCACAAGTGTGAGGACCATTCTTCCCAATGATCACAAGTGTAAGGACCATTCTTCCCACTGACCACAAGTGTGAGGACCATTCTTCCCACTGACCACAAGTGTGAGGACCATTCTTCCCAATGACCACAAGTGTGAGGACCATTTTTCCCACTGACCACAAGTGTAAGGACCATTCTTCCCACTGACCACAAGTGTAAGGACCATTCTTCCCACTGACCACAAGTGTGAGGACCATTCTTCCCAATGACCACAAGTGTGAGGACCATTCTTCCCAATGACCACAAGTGTAAGGACCATTCTTCCCAATGACCACAAGTGTAAGGACCATTCTTCCCAATGACCACAAGTGTAAGGACCATTCTTCTCAATGACCACAAGTGTGAGGACCATTCTTCCCAATGACCACAAGTGTAAGGACCATTCTTCCCAATGACCACAAGTGTAAGGACCATTCTTCCCACTGACCACAAGTGTGAGAACCATTCTTCCCAATGACCACAAGTGTAAGGACCATTCTTCCCAATGACCACAAGTGTAAGGACCATTCTTCCCACTGACCACAAAGTTGAGGACCATTCTTCCCAATGACCACAAGTGTGAGGACCATTCTTCCCACTGACCACAAGTGTAAGGACCATTCTTCCCACTGATCACAAGTGTAAGGACCATTCTTCCCAATGACCACAAGTGTAAGGACCATTCTTCCCAATGATCACAAGTGTAAGGACCATTCTTCCCAATGACCACAAGTGTGAGGACCATTCTTCCCAATGATCACAAGTGCAAGGACCATTCTTCCCACTGACGACAAGTGTGAGGACCATTCTTCCCACTGACCACAAGTGTGAGGACCATTCTTCCCAATGACCACAAGTGTGAGGACCATTCTTCCCAATGACCACAAGTGTAAGGACCATTCTTCCCAATGACCACAAGTGTAAGGACCATTCTTCCCACTGACCACAAAGTTGAGGACCATTCTTCCCAATGACCACAAGTGTGAGGACCATTCTTCCCACTGACCACAAGTGTAAGGACCATTCTTCCCAATGATCACAAGTGTAAGGACCATTCTTCCCAATGACCACAAGTGTGAGGACCATTCTTCCCAATGATCACAAGTGCAAGGACCATTCTTCCCACTGACGACAAGTGTGAGGACCATTCTTCCCAATGACCACAAGTGTGAGGACCATTCTTCCCAATGACCACAAGTGTAAGGACCATTCTTCCCAATGACCACAAGTGTGAGGACCATTCTTCCCACTGACCATCACACTAATGTATCATGAGTTGTAGATTTCAAACTTTTAGCAGAGGGTTCCCTGAGACCGGAGAACTATTCCAAGGGTTCCTCTGTGTTGAAGGTTGAGAAAGGCTGGTATACTGTATGACAACTTCCTGTCAGTTGTTAAGGAAGCAG
This sequence comes from Lithobates pipiens, assembly GCF_037356315.1. Lineage (NCBI taxonomy): Eukaryota > Metazoa > Chordata > Amphibia > Anura > Ranidae > Lithobates > Lithobates pipiens. Next base: position 543,522,678 of record NW_027507718.1, read on the forward strand.
CAGGTGTCGGGAATAGGACTGACATCGCTAACCAAGTATGGCTACATAGCCATATTTGCCATTGGAATTTCCACGACACTGTGTATGAGAGTCACTTTCCTGTCGGAGTTCTGGAAGTATCGTGAAAACTTTACTATCAGGCCTCAATAAAAGTATAAATATATGCTAGAAAATTACTTAGAACCCCCAAACATTATATTTCAGACACCCTAGAGAATAAAATGGCGGTTGTTGCAATACTTTACGTCACATCGTATTTGCGCAGCGGTCTTACAAGGGCATTTTTTGGGGGGGGGGGAAATACACTTTTTTTTAATTAAAAAATAAGACAACAGTAAAGTTAGCCCATTTTTATATATATATATATTGTGAAAGATAATCTTGATACCCAACATGTCACGCTTCAAAGTTGCGTCCCGCTCGTGGAATGGCGACAAACTTTGCCGCTTAAAAATCTCCATAGGTGACGTTTAAAAATGTCTACGGGTTGCCAGTTTTGAGTTACAGGGGAGGCCTAACGATCGTACCTCACATGTGTGGTTTGAACACTGTTTTCAAATGCGGGCGTGACTTACGTATGCGTTCGCTTCTGCACGCGAGCTCGGCGGGAAGGGACACTTTCATTTTCTTTTCTTATTGTACTTTTTATTTTCTCACTGTCCTAAAACAAAAACAAAAATTGGGCTCACTTTTATTCCTATTACAAGGAATGTAAACATCTCTTGTAATAGAGAATAAAACATGACAGGTTTTCTTTAGTGTGATATCTGGGGGGGTCAAAAAGACCTCAGATCTCAGATTTACACTTAATTGCAATAAAAATAAATAAATAAAAATAAATGTCTTTTAAAAAAAAAATCCCCTATAGGGATATGCAATTAGCGGACCTCCAGCTGTTGCAGAACTACAAGTCCCATGAGGCATCGCAAGACTCTGACAGCCACAACCATGACACCCAGAGGCAGAGGCATGATGGGACTTGTAGTTTTGCAACAGCTGGAGGTCCGCTAATTGCAGATCCCTTCCCTATAAGACCATTGGGCGGAAGTGACGTTTGACGTTGTTTCTGCCATCCAATGACTGGAGCCGAGCGGGGGCCATCCTTCCCTCACTCGGCTCCAGGCTGTTGAGGGGAGAGGACGCGATTGTCTCCACCGCTACCAATAGCTCCAGTAAGTGGTGGAGAAGACCGGAGCATGGCGGGAGGGGGGGGGGCCTCTCTCCCGCCCCCGAGAAAATTGATCTCTCGTTGAATCCACTGCGGAGACCACTTTTTTCTGAAAGCAGGCCGCCCGCTGTTGAAGAGGATACCGGGGGGCTATGGCAGCTATCTGCTGCTATTACAACGGTATTCCACTTCAAAACAGCCGATGTACAACGACGGCGGCGGGCGGTCTGTAAGCGGTTAAATAAAGTACAATGATACTGAAAGTGGAATAAATCTCACGACAACTAACATTTATTTACACGGAAGATTTTGTGTTTTCCACTTTGTCTGGAGGTCTGCAATAAGAAAGTGTTTATTTATTCAAAAGAAAGCCTTAAAATAAATAAATAATATATAAATAAATAAAATAAATAAACTTGAATGCATTACAGGAGCAGCGTTGTACATGGTATTCGTTTAAATGACGGTTACATGAATTCCACAAACAACACATTCTGACCTGTTATGTTGGATATTTTCCCCACATCACACGGAACGCAATTGTAGCAGCAAGAGTGGATGACTTCTTTAGGAGCTTTACGATAACCAGGAGGACACTTCTCATTGCACCGAGACTGCGGAACCTCAAATGACAACAAAAGTGAAACCCAATATTAAGTTAAACCAGTGATTCTCAACCAGGGTTCCTCTAGAGCAGTGATTCTCAACCAGGGTTCCTCTAGAGCAGTGATTCTCAACCAGGGTTCCTCTAGAGCAGTGATTCTCAACCAGGGTTCCGTGGAACCCTTGGGTTCCTCTAGAGCAGTGATTCTCAACCAGGGTTCCGTGGAACCGTTGGGTTCCTCTAGAGAAGTGATTCTCAACCAGGGTTCCTCTAGAGCAGTGATTCTCAACCAGGGTTCCTCTAGAGCAGTGATTCTCAACCAGGGTTCCGTGGAACCCTTGGGTTCCTCTAGAGCAGTGATTCTCAACCAGGGTTCCGTGGAACCCTTGGGTTCCTCTAGAGCAGTGATTCTCAACCAGGGTTCCTCTAGAGCAGTGATTCTCAACCAGGGTTCCTCTAGAGCAGTGATTCTCAACCAGGGTTCCGTGGAACCCCTTTGTTCCTCTAGAGCAGTGATTCTCAACCAGGGTTCCGTGGAACCCTTGGGTTCCTCTAGAGCAGTGATTCTCAACCAGGGTTCCGTGGAACCCTTGGGTTCCTCTAGAGCAGTGATTCTCAACCAGGGTTCCGTGGAACCCTTGGGTTCCTATAGAGCAGTGATTCTCAACCAGGGTTCCTCTAGAGCAGTGATTCTCAACCAGGGTTCTGTGGAATCCTAGAGTTCCTCCAGAGGTTGCTAGGGGTTCCTTCAGCATTGGGCAATTTCTGCCTCTCAGATAAGTTCCCACCGACACCATTGATCTTTGTAGCTATCTGCAAGGAGGTAATTCTTCCCAATGACCACAAGTGTAAGGACCATTCTTCCCACTGACCATCACACAAATGTACCATGAGTTGTAGATATCTAATTTTTAGCAGGGGGTTCCTCGAGACCGGAGAACTATTTCAAGGGTTCCTCTGTGTTGAAAAGGTTGAGAAAGGCTGAGTTAAACCAATACATGTATCGTGAATAAGTGTAAATATTATCAGCTTGTAAAATTTGGCAATATAAATATTAGGGTTGCACCGATACCACTTTTTAAGATAAGTACCAATACTTTTTTTTTTTAATGTCATGTGACAGTGGCACTAATATGCAGCACTGATGAGGTTTGGACTGCCAGTATTTTTTTTAAAAATTATTTTTTTACATTTTATATATATATATATATATATATATATATATATATATATATATATATATATATATATATATATATATATATATATATATATATATATATATATATATATATATATATATATATATATTTTTTTATAAAATTTTTTACAATTCTTTCTTTTTGGGGGGTGGGTGGAGTGGACAGTGTCAGTGTTTTTTTTATTTTTTCTTCAAAATGTAATTTTTAAATATTTATTACTATTTTTTTTATGATTATTTTTTTTTTTATCGCCACTGTTGGGGGGGGGGGGAGCTTTGGTGAGATATTAGAGGTTTAAAGTGGTTGTAAACCCATTACAACCACTTTTACCTACAGGTAAGCCTAGATTAAGTCTTATCTGTAGGTGCTCGAAATATCTCCCAAACCTCCACGGTTTAGGAGATATTTACAAAAAAAGGCGATTACCGTTGTCTACAGCGCACTTTAGACTCCAAGCGTGGCGTTTCTAAAGGAGATTTGCCGTGACTGGCGGCTCCCGCGTGCATATCAATCACAGCGCCGGAGCGGTGATAACCAGAAGGAAGATGGACGCTTTGTGGAAGAGGGGACAGCAGTGACATCGCAGGCTCCTGTGTCAGGTAAGTGACACATAATGGGCTATTATGCGATGCTATGTGATGTGATGCGATGCGATGCTATGCGATGCGATGCTATGTGATGCGATGCGATGCATAGTAGCCCATTATGCTTTACCTTTGCAGGGAAACAAAAAGGAAGTAAAACCCATCAGGGTTTACTTGCTCTTTAAACAGACCCCTGACATCTCCCCTTTGAGACAGGGAAAGGAACTGAGGACACAGATTCCCCAGTCCCTTTCTCTGTAAGAATCACATCTGTAACTCCCCACAGGACGCAAATTTCCTTCAGATAGTTGGGATTTAACACCCATTCCATGTGACTCAAAAACCTCCAACTCAACCATTCCGCCAGTGAAGGACTGGGAAGTTAGGACACACACACAAGTCCAGAAAATGGCTCTCAGCCCTTGCAAGGCATCTTTTTCCATCCTGCTTTAGGATGTATTTCAACGGTCATCTTGTTGCCCATTAATAACTTAACTCTTTGACCCTGCAAGACTGGTAGAAATGTTTTCAGCGCTTCCTCAGCTCTCAGCTCCAATATGTTGTAACTGCGAGAAACCGGTGTGTTCCATGTCCTAGCAATGGGCCCCCCAATCATGGAGACTGGCATCTGACTTAACTATTGTAGCAATGTGGACTACAAATGCAAAGTACAGTGATCCTCCGGTATTTCTATGCATCACATGTCCCCAGAGCAGTTTTTAAGGCAGGGCAAAAGGGGCAGCTGCCCTGGGCCCTGTCATTGTTGTGGGGCCCAAAGAAGCTGCCTCATTCTTGTCAATTATCCCTAAATTCCCTAGTCCCTTGAAGTTTTAGTCCCGTGCTGTGTCCTGATATCTCAGTGTGAAGTGCTGCTACTAATGCTGCCCAGCTCTGCCCTATTGTTGTGTACGGATGACTCACCTGCATACCCTGTGTTTACATGTGAATTACCGGCATTTATATGTAAATAGCGGCGCCATTCATATGTAAATAGGGGCGGCCGGTGGCATTGATAGGTATATCATGCCCCCCTGAGGTCATATCCACAGTAATCTCTAGCAACCAATCAACAATCAGAAATAATGTGCTGTAACTTCTAGCAACCAGTCAGTGAGCAGTAATGATACACTATAACCTCTGGCAACCAATCGCAATAGCTGCCTGATCTGATTCAGTAAATTGATTTTGAGTCTAGCTGCTCTTTTTTGTATGTCTCAGAGCAGGTGGAGAGCAAAACTACATGGGGGGGTTCAAGAAAAGTTTTGCCCAGGGTCCAATCAATATTAAACATGGCCCTGCTTGTCCCTCTAGTGCCCAGTGTTGCCAACTGAAATCGTATTTGCAAGTCAAGCTAAAGGGCTTATGGGATGAGTAGTTCCTCAGAATGGTAATTGCTCTGCCTGACTGTTTACTTGGACTATATATCCCAGGGATCTTTGTTACCATCAGGGAGATTGCTGGGAGGAGCTATAAAATAAGCCAGAGACCCGCCCCATGCTCTCTTCCTCCTGGGCCTGATGCGAGACGGACCTCTTTGTGCATGGAGAGAGAGGTCGCGGCCTACCACGTGGTGTACAACATTCTGACCCGGGGGGAGGTCCAGGGCCATCTTTAAGGCAGGGCAAAAGGGGCAGCTGCCCTGGGCCCTGTCATTGTTGTGGGGCCCAAAGCAGCTGCCTCATACTTGCCAACTATCCTGGTTTAAATTCCCTTGCCCCTTGAAGTTTTAGTCCTGTGCTGTGTCCCGATATCTCAGTGTGAAGTGCTGGTACTAATGCTGCCCAGCTCTGCCCTATTGTTGTGTACAGATGACTCACCTGCAGACCCTGTGTTTACATGTAAATAACCGGCATTCGTATGTAAATAGTGGCTGCACTACTAAGTAAATAGCTGCAGTCGGTGGCATTTATATGTAAATAAAGGCAGCATTTATATGTATATCATGCTACCCTGCAGTGAGGTGATGATGTGCTGTAACCTCTAGCAACTAATCAGTGAGCCATAATGTGCGCTGTAACCTCTAGCAACCAGTCAGTAAGCTGTAATGATATGCTGTAACTGCTGGCAACCAATCATAATTTCTGCCTGATCTGATACAGTAAACTGATTTTAGTCTAGCTTCTATTTATTGTATGTATCAGTGCAGTTGGAGAGCGAAATTGCATGGGGGGGGGGGGGGCAAATATTTTTTTGCCCAGGGTCCAATCGATATTAAAGATGGCCCTGGGCAGGTCTCTCTGGGCCACAGCGCTATCCTTGCTGACACTTTGTGTCGGCAGGGGGGGGGGGTGCTGACACGCTCCCTATGGGCGGTCCCCTTCTCCCTCTTCACAGGTGTTAGGCAAAACCTGCCCATTGTTTGGTCCTTCGCTCTGTGGGCGGTACATTGATCTCAGGTAGTACTTATACACCTAATTAGTATCACACATTTATGGCTCCTCTCAAACCCCTGATGTGACTGATTGCTTGCTACTTTGTATTAGACCATTGGTAAGTCTTTTCTGCTTTACCTTGCTCCCACATCAAGCTTCTGTTTAGGTTGGATTGGCAATCCACTATGGTAAAGCTACACAATTACACTGATAGTGGATAGCTCTTTATTATTTCTTTCTAATAAGGAACTTTCTTTCATTTATTTTGTTTTGGAGCATTTGTCTTGAGGTTCTCTGTGCCTGGTTCTTTCCTAACTGGAGTTATCATTGTATGGATTGGCTCTGGTTCTAGACGTTAGATGGAATCTTTGATATCCATACATATTAGGTTTTCCAAGTGATACCGACATCATTCATATACGTATGTGAGCCTAATGCCGCATACACACGATCGGAATTCTCGTCGGAAAAAAAGCTCTGATGGTTTTCCCGATGGAATTCCGACGGAATTCGGCTCAAGCTGTCTTGCCTACACACGGTCACATCAAATTCCGATCATTTATAACGCGGTGACGTACAACACATACGATGGGACTAGAAAAAGGAAGTCCAATAGCCAGTAGCTTCCGCCTCGTAGTTGAATCTGAGCATGCGTGATTTTTGGCGTGTCGGAATTGCATACACACGATCGGAATTTCCGTCGGGAAAATTGAGAACATGCTATCAATTTTTGCCTGGCGGAAATTCCGACAGCTAAATTCCGATGGAGCGTACACACGGTCAAATTTTCAGATGAAAAGCTCTCATCTGTCTTTTTCTGGCCGGAATTCCGATCGCGTGTACGTGGCATCAGAGACAGCCTTCCCTGTTATTGTATTCAACGTATTTATCGGCGTATAACACGCACTTTTTTCCCCTTAAAATCAGGGGTAAATCGCGGGTGCGTGTTATATGCCGATCCTCCGCGATTTCTGGGCTCTGGGCGGCTTTCAGCCGCCTTCGGCCCTTCTCGGCGGCTTTCGGCCACCTTGGGCCCTTCTCGGCGGCCGAAAACCACAGAGAAGGGTCGAGAGCGGCCGAAAGCCGCCAAGTACGGCCGAAGGCGGCCGAAAGCCGCCGAGTACGGCCAAAAGCGGCCGAAGCCGCCGAGGATGGCCGAAGGCAGCCGAAAGCCGCCGAAAAGGGCCGAAGGCGGGTGAATACAATAACAGGGAAGGCTGTCTCTGAGGTCGCAAAAGCTCTCATCGTTTTTTTTCTGGCCGGAATTCCGATCGTGTGTACGCGGCATCAGAGACAGCCTTCCCTGTTATTGTATTCACCGTATTTATCGGCGTATAACACTCACTTTTTACCCCTTAAAATCAGGGGAAAATAGCGGGTGCATGTTATACGCCGATCCTCCGCGATTTCTGGGCTCTGGGCGGCTTTCGGCCGCCTTCGGCCCTTCTCGGCGGCTTTCGTCCGCCTTCGGCCTTTATCGGCAGCTTTCGGCCGCCTTTCGGCCCTTCTCGGTGGCCGAAAACCACAGAGAAGGGTCGAGAGCGGCCGAAAGCTGCCAAGTACGGCCGAAAGCCGCCAAGTACGGCCGAAGGCGGCCAAAAGCCGCAGAGTACAGCCAAAAGCGTCCGAAAGCCGCAGAGGACGGCCGAAGGCGGCTAAAAGCCACCGAGGACAGCCGAAGGCGGCCGAGAACTACCGGGCGCCGCCGAGATACACAGGACATCTCGGTGGCGCCATTTTTAAAAATAAAAGGCAAGGCTGCCATGAGGACATGGCTGCAATGAGGACAGGCTGCAATGAGGACAGGGCTACAATGAGGACAGGCTGCATGACAAGGCTGCAAATGACACTGACGAGGCTTCAGATGGACACTGATAAGGCTGCATTGATGGGCATTTAAATGTAAGTTTTTTTTCCCTTAAATTTCCCTCCTAAAAGTTTTTTTCCTTAAAATTCCCTCCTAAACTTGGGGTGCGTGTTATACGCCGGCACATGTTATACTCCGATAAATACGGTAACTCTATAACCTTGCTAGTTTGACAGTGAAATATGACTCAGTATATTTTATTATTTCTTTAATCATCCATGTAGGGGTTCCACGCCATCATATGACCTGCTCCTTGCGGACACGGCAACCCCAATGTCTCCACTCCTTTTTGGGCTATAAATACCAGTAAGGCCGCGTACACACGGGCGGACTGTTCGCCCAACCTTGTCCGCTGAACAGTGTTTGGGCGGACAGTCCGCCCGTGTGTGGGCTTTCAGCGGACAGTTTCAGCGGACAGTTGGACGGACAAAGTCTTTCGGAAATTCCGAAAAACTGTCCGCTGAAACTGTGTTTGAGCGAACAGTCCGCCCGTGTGTAGGCTACTTTCGAAATGAGCAAACTGTTCCCGCTCGGAAAGTCCGCCCATTTTGAGCGCGTGTACAGGTAGGCGGGGCCCGCGAAGGAGACGTCGCGGGCTCCGCCGCCTGGAATGGGCTTAAAGGGGAACCCCAACGCCGAAAAAAATCGGCGTGGGGGTTCCCCCAAAGTCCACACCAGACCCTTGTCCGAGCACGCTACCCGGCCGGCCAGGAAAGGGGGGCGAGCGAGCGCGCCCCCCCTCCTGAGCCGTACCAGGCCGCGTGCCCTCAACATGGGGGGTGCCTTGGGGAAGGGGGGGCCGCGCGGCCCCCCCCACCCCAAAGCACCTTGTCCCCATGTTGATGAGGACAAGGGCCTCTTCCCGACAACCCTGGCCGTTGGTTGTCGGGGTCTGCGGGCGGGGGGCTTATCGGAATCCGGGAGCCCCCTTTAAGAAGGGGGCCCCCGGATACTGGCCCCCCACCCTATGTGAATGAGTATGGGGTACAATGTACCCCTACCCATTCACCTGTGAAATAAAGTACAAAAAAAAACACAACACAGGGAAAAAATATTTTATTGCACAGCTCCGGGGGTCTTCCGTCTTCGGGGGTCTTCTCGCCGGACTCCTCCGCTATCTGTGTGTAGCTCTTTTACTAGCGGAGGAGTCCGGCTTTCTTCCTCCCCGCCGCCGGCCTCTTCTCCCGACTTCGGGGGTCTTGTCCCCCTCTTCGGTTCTTCTGCTGGGCCACCGCGCCTTCTTCTAGCTCTTTTACAGGCGGTGGCCCGGTCTTCTGTCGCCGCTGTCGTCGCTGTCGCCGCCGCCGCCGCCTTCCGTTCTTGTTCTTCTTCTTCTTGTTCTTCTTCTTCTTCTTCTTCTCCAGGAGATGTTGACTCGACGAGCTCTCCGGCCGGAATGCCAGAGCCGCGCTGTGCGGTCACTTATATAGTGACAATGGGGTGGTGTCACATGGTATATGTCACATGGGTTGGTCACATGGTGACCCCGCCCCCTTACGATGTCATAGTCCCCATGTGACATCAACCCATGTGACCAACCCATGTGACATATACCATGTGACACCGCCCCATTGTCACTATATAAGTGACCGCACAGCGCGGCTCTGGCATTCCGGCCGGAGAGCTCGTCGAGTCAACATCTCCAGGAGAAGAAGAAGAAGAACAAGAAGAAGAACAAGAACGGAAGGCGGCGGCGGCGGCGACGACAGCGGCGACAGAAGACCGGGCCACTGCCTGTAAAAGAGCTACAAGAAGGCGCGGTGGCCCGGCAGAAGAACCGAAGGCGGCGACAGAAGAACGGAAGAGGGGGACAAGACCCCCGAAGTCGGGAGAAGAGGCCGGCGGCGGGGAGGAAGAAAGCCGGACTCCTCCGCTAGTAAAAGAGCTACAAGAAGATAGCGGAGGAGTCCGGCGAGAAGACCCCCGAAGACGGAAGACCCCCGGAGCTGTGCAATAAAATATTTTTTCCCTGTGTTGTGTTTTTTTTTGTACTTTATTTCACAGGTGAATGGGTAGGGGTACATTGTACCCCATACTCATTCACATAGGGTGGGGGGCCGGTATCCGGGGGCCCCCTTCTTAAAGGGGGCTCCCGGATTCCGATAAGCCCCCCGCCCGCAGACCCCGACAACCAACGGCCAGGGTTGTCGGGAAGAGGCCCTTGTCCTCATCAACATGGGGACAAGGTGCTTTGGGGTGGGGGGGCCGCGCGGCCCCCCCTTCCCCAAGGCACCCCCCCATGTTGAGGGCACGCGGCCTGGTACGGCTCAGGAGGGGGGGCGCGCTCGCTCGCCCCCCTTTCCTGGCCGGCCGGGTAGCGTGCTCGGACAAGGGTCTGGTGTGGACTTTGGGGGAACCCCCACGCCGATTTTTTTCGGCGTTGGGGTTCCCCTTTAAGCCCATTCCAGGCGGCGGAGCCCGCGACGTCTCCTTCGCGGGCCCCGCCTACCTGTACACGCGCTCGAAATGGGCGGATTTGCCTCCTCCTTACGTGGGCGAGTCCGTTCATTTCAAAAGTTGAGCGAACTGTTTGGCAAACAGTTCGCTGAAACAGTCCGCTCGTGTGTGGGCAAGTCCGCTCATGCAAATTTTGAGCGGACTGTTTGCCGAAACTGTTTGGCCGCGTACACACGCGCGGACTGTTTGCCCAACCTTGTTCGTCAAACAGTTTCGGCAAACAGTCCGCTCAAAATT
>NW_027507718.1:543533368-543545868 GCF_037356315.1 Lithobates pipiens
GGCTTGAAGCCTGAAGCTACAAAACGCTAGAGGGGAAAAAAATCTATTATTCTCAATGGAGAATGCAAAATCGCAGTAAAAAACGCAGCAAAATCGCGTTAAATTCGTTGCGGGTTTTCTGCCTCAAAACGCTACGCTCAGGTGTGAATGCAGCCTAAGAGAAATATGCAAAAAATCAGGAAGGTGGCAAATACATTTACACAGCACTGTATTTAATTTTCATCCTCCCCCCCCCCCCCCACAGGGCTCTCAACAAGTGCAAACGTGGAGGTGTACAAGAAGGTGGGCACGCTGTACCCGGAGATGAGTGTCCATGAACGATCCATTAGACTTCCTGATTGAATTGTTGCACAAAGATCAGCTGGATGAGACGGTCAATGTGGAGCCGCTCACCAAAGCCATCAAGTACAATCAGGTAGGGGGCTGCCATAACCGTGACTAGCGCAAGATGTCCGGACAAGATGGGAGGAGCTTTATGGTCTTTTTTTCATATAATTATTATTATTTTTTACATCTTTTCAGCACTTGTACAGCATCCACCTGGCTGACCAGCCTGAAGACTGCACTATGCAGCTGTTTGATCACATCAAGGTGAGTGCTGCTTACCCCCCCTTCTACAGCGCCTTGAAAAAGTATTCATACCCCCTTGAAAATCTTCCACATTTTGTCATGTTACAACCAAAAAGGTCAATGTGTTTTATTGGGATTTTATGTGATAGATCAACACAAAGTGGCACATCAGTGTGTAAGTGGAAGGTAATCGATAAACTGTTTTCAAAATTGTTTTACAAATAAATACCGTATTTATCGGCGTATAACACGCACCCTTTTCCCCTTAAAAGCAGGGAAAATCGTGGGTGTGTGTTATACGCCGATCCCCAGAAATTCTGAGCCTCTGGGCGGCTTTCAGCCGCCTTCGGCTCTTCAAGGCGACTTTCGGCCGCCTTCGGCTCTTGGCAGCTTTCGGCCGTTCTCGGAAGCTTTCGGCGGCCGAAAGCTTCCGAGAACGGCCGAAGGCGGCCCGAGAAGAGCCGGAGGCCCGCCGAGAACTACTGCACGCCGCCGAGATACACATGCGGGTCTTTATCTCGGCGGCGGCATTTAAAAAAATAAAAGACACGGCTGCAATGGGGGACACGGCTGCAATGGGGGACACGGCTTCAATGGTGGACACGGCTGCAATGGTGGACACGGCTGCATAAGGCTGCAATGGTGGACAAGGCTGCAATGGTGGACACGGCTGCATAAGGCTGCAATGGTGGACACGGCTGCATAAGGCTGCAATGGTGGACACGGCTGCATAAGGCTGCAATGGTGGACAAGGCTGCATAAGGCTGCAATGGTGGACACAGCTGCATAAGGCTGCAATGGTGGACAAGGCTGCAGATGACACTGATGGGCATATAAATGTAATTTGTTTTTTGTTTTTTCCCTTAAACTTCCCTCCTAAACATTTTTTCCTTAAAATTCCCTCCTAAACTTGGAGTGCGTGTTATACGCCGATAAATACGGTATGTGAAAAGTGTGGGGGGGGGGTACATTTGTATTCAGCCCCCCTTTACTCTGATAACCCTAACTAAAATCTAGAGGAACCAATTGCCTTCAGAAGTCACCTAATTCGTAAATAGAGTCCAGCTGTGTGTAATTTAATTTCAGTATAAATACAGCTTTTCTGTGAAGCCCTTAGAGGTTTGTTAGAGAATCTCAGTGAACAAACATCATGAAGGCCAAGGAACACACCAGGCAGGTCAGGGATAAAGTTGTGGAGAAGTAAAAAGCAGGGTTAGATTATAATAATATCTCCCAAGCTTTGACCATCTCACGGAGCTCTGTTAAATCCATCATCTGAAAATGGAAAGGGTATGGCACAGCTACAAACCTACCAAGACATGGCCGTCCACCTAAACTGACCGGGCCGGGCAAGGAGAGCATTCATCAGAGAAGAGCCAAGAGGTCCATGGTAACTCTGGAGGAGCTGCAGAGATCCACAGCTTAGGGGGAGAATCTGTCCACAGGACACTATTAGTCGTCTCTCCACAAATCTGCCCTTTATGGAAGAGTGACAAGAAGAAAGACATTGGAGAAAGAAAGTCATAAGAAGTTCAGTTTGCAAGAAGCCATGTGGGGAAAACAGCAAACATGTGGAAGAAGGTGATCTGGTCAGAGGAGACCAAAATTTAACTTTTTGGCCTAAAAGCAAAATGCGATGTGTGGAGGAAAACTAACACTGTACATCACCCTGAACACACCATCCCCACTGTGAAACGTGGTGGCAGCATCATGTGGTGGGGATTCTTTACTTTCAGGAGGGACAGGGAAGCTGGTCAGAGTTGAAGGGAAGATGCATGGAGCCAAATACAGGACAATTTTAGAAGAAGACCTGTTAGTCTGCAAATGACTTGAGACCGGGGAGGAGGTTCACCTTCCAGCAGGACAACGACCCGAAACATCCAGCCAGAGCTACAAATGAAGTGGTTTAGATCAAAGCATATTCATGTGTTAGAATGATCCAGTCACAGTCCAGACCTAAATCCCATTGAGAATCTGTGGCAAGACTTACTAACGGGCTTCCAGGGTAAGTGTCCTCATAAGTATATAAAGAATGTTTGTATCTATGCTCTATGATAGAATAATCAAACCGTCTCTGTATATTGCATAGACAATAGTGAAAAATTTACTGAGATTACTGTAAAATAGTGTTGTGACTAAAAATAAAATAAATAATACATTCATAACTGCATATTAAAGTCCATGAACAATCGATCATAATAACATGGTGACTTGAAATAAATGCTTGGTGTAGACAGTTTGCCAGTAGATAAATAATCCACCACCGATAAGTATAAGGCTTACCAGAAAAGTTGAACCCAAAATAGGCCTACGCATAATGAGTCTGTAAAGCTTGATGTCTTTTTAGACGAAACGTGCCGGGACGGCTCTGCTGATGCCACTGCGTCACTATCCATGTTTTATCACAAAACGCTTTTTATCTTCTTAAAATGTTCCTTTTTTTTTATTTTTTACATACAATAAAGGAACATTTTAAGAAGATAAAAAGTGCTTTGTGATCAAATAGGGCGCAGTGGCATCAGCAGAGCTCGCCCTGGCGCGTTTCGTCTAAAAAAAGACATCAAGCTTTACTGACTCATTAGGCGTACGCCTATTTTGGGTTCAACTTTTTTGGTAAGCCTTATAGTCATCAGTGGTGGATTATCTACTGGCAAACTGTCTACACCAAGCATTTATTTCAAGTCACCATGCTATTGTGGTCACTTGTTCATGGACTTTAAATTGCACTTATGAATGTATATTTATTTTATTTTTGTTTTGCAACATTATTTTTCACTAATCTCAGTTAATTTTTCATTATTGTCTATGTAATATCCAGAGATTGTTTGATTATTCTATCATGGAGTATAGATAAAACTTTCTTTATATAGTGATGAGGTCTCTGCATTGAGTATAACTTTATTTGGTTGTGGTTTATTCCACTGACATCACATTAGCGCTGCACTTTATTATATATACAGTTTACCTTACTTTGCAAATTGATCTCTTGCTGTGCCGGCTGCTATTATACTATTTAAAGAGACAGAGCGGCTCACTTCTTCTATATATTTCCGGGGGGTAAGTGTAATCGCTGAGCCATAAGAGGGGATTTTCACACAGGCCAGACGGTGTGGAGCTTTGGCCTCAGAGTGATTTCTATTCAAGAAACGGGGAATATCCTCTTAAGTATATATCATTCAGGGAAATTGGACACCCACCTGACTGTTTTGTATGTGATAACAGAGTTGTGGATTTTAATAGGACAAGGGGAGTCTGCAATGGCCGATTTTTACCCGCAGTGCCACCTGCTGGTAAAATCTCACATTGTGGCCTAACCTTGAAGAAACTGGGGGGTCTTTTTGGCCGCAGTATTCAGTGACCCAGAACAAGTGTACAAATGTAGATTTCTGACTTCCCTCCGACTTTCCAAATCGCCATGTTTTGTTCTAAATTGGTGACTCGGACATTCCCATATCCCGGTCATCTGTTTCCAGTCTGTCTATAACTGATATCTATCTTTTTTTTTTTTTTGTCCACAGTTTACACAGAGCGCTCTGGATTGTATGGGAGTTGAAGTGAGCAGACTGCGGGCCTTCTTACATGTGAGTAAACTGTGACCCCCGGAGGTCCCTCACCTTTGACCCCGGTGGTCCCTCACCGGTGACCCCCTCCCCCACAGAGGTCCCTCACCGGTGACCCCCCACCCCCCGAGGTCCCTCGCCAGTGACACCTTTCCCACCCCCCCCCCCCCCCCTTGGAGGTCCCTCACCGGTGACACCATGACTGACCCCCCCCCCAGAGGTCCCTCACCAGTGACACCTTCCCCACCCCCCCAGAGGTCCCTCACCGGTGACCCCCCCAGAGGTCCCTCACCAGTGACACCTTCCCCACCCCCCCAGAGGTCCCTCACCGGTGACCCCCCCAGAGGTCCCTCACCAGTGACACCTTCCCCACCCCCCCAGAGGTCCCTCACCAGTGACACCTTCCCCACCCCCCCCGGAGGTCCCTCACCGGTGACACCATGACCGACCCCCCTCCCCAGAGGTCCCTCACCGGTGACCCCCCACTCCCCAGAGGTTCCTCACCAGTGACACCTTCCCCACCCCCACCCCCCACCCCCCCCGAGGTCCCTCACCCTGCACTGACATACCTAATATCTGATATTTTTGCCATCTCTTCCTTCAGGTTGGACAGGAGGCGTCAGACTTTGCCATCCTCCTGAAGGATCTGGAGACCTCCTGCAGTGACATCCGACAGTTCTGTAAGAAGATCCGCCGCAGAATGCCGGGAACAGAGGCGCCCGGAATACCCGCCGCTCTCAGCTTTGGACCCCCGGTGAGGCAACCTCTAGAAAACATTAGGAGCCGTCCGTCTTCAGATGATGACTTTTGTTTTGGGATACTCAGTGATACTCAGCATTGGCGTATATATTTCCTTTTTATAGGAAGTTAGATTCTTAAAAAAAAGAAAAAGAAAAGATACTACACCATTTTGTTAGGTTTTCCTGAGGATTGTAAGGTTTTCTTCACTCCCTGTTCAGCACCATTCAGAGATAATAGCTGTCCTAGTATGTGTGTGTATTTGTGTGTGTGTGTGTGTATATATATATATATATATATATATATATATATATATATATATATATATATATAAAATCTCTATTTGCGTCCGGTAAGAGAAAAGCAAATATAGAATATAATGGCCTCCGAAGCCTGTTCTTCTGTAGCGCTTTAATCCCAGCCGGGAGCCGACCAAGGTCCTTTTTAGCACCCAAGATGGAAAAGGCCAAAGTGGCGCCCCCACCTGGAGCTGTGAAGTACTTCGGCAGAATGTGTTGGCTGGTTTTATGCCCCGCTTCTGCTGAAGTGCCCAAGGCAGCCACCTCTTCTGCCTACATTTTGGTCTGCCTCTCATCCAGCCAAGCAAATAAAGACAGATATTTAAGTCATTTTCTACTTGTACACACTCTTGTGACCCCCTTCCACTTTAAGCTATATGCATGCATAACGTCAGGGGAGTGGCAACACTTTAGAGGCATTCCTTGACACGTCCTGTTCTCTGGGGTACTGGTATTCGACAATCTTCACACTGCTGTTTCTCTGCCTCTTTTTTAAGCTCACCCAAGTACCTCCCCTTCTCACCCACCCCAACCCTCCCCCCCCCCCCCCCCCCGGTTTTTAGAGCAGCCACTCCCACTTTGTTTGTGCGTTTTTAGAAAGGGTCGGGGACTTTTTTTCCATGCAAAATGCAGAGTTTTGCATTTAATAGAAGTCAATGGACCTGCATCAAGAACGCAAGTACTGCGTTTTTACCGCGATTTTCATTTTGCGTTTTTTTTTCCACTGTATATAGCTGGTGTAAAAACAAACAAATACGCAAAACGTGGCAAAATCGCGGTAAAAACGCGTGTCCAAAAGCGCAACAAGCACCACAAAAAGCACTGCAAAAACGCTCAAAAGCAGCATGCATAGATGTGAATCGAGCCTAACATGCCACATTTTGCATGTCATTTTTTTTTGGGGGGGGGGGGGGGGGGTGTACCCTTTTTTTCATGAGACTTCCTGTCCCACTTCTTGCTTCCTATCTTCAGCCACCTAGGCGACTCCTCTCCCCCTAGGTGGCCCCTCCCTGGCAGCAATCTTCTGGAACACAATTCGGGTCCCAGAAGATCGGCTGGCCAATAGGAAAAGTGCGCGTCCAGCCGTGAAGTCATAAGCTGTCATGGCTGGGTGCCCACAGTTACCATGGCGGCGCCGAGGAGGGGGGAGTAGCTAGCCTCCGGGCAGCCGCATCGCTGGACCGTGGGGCAGGTAAGTGTTGGTTTATTAAGTCAGCAGCGGTATGCTTTTTGTAGCTGCTGACTTTTAATAAATTAAAAAACGTGTGGTACTCCGCTTTAAGGAACGTGGCGGGCATCCTTCCCACTTATCACTAAGAAGAGCTCTCCGTAACCACCAATGTACTAGGGCAGTTCACTGAGCACAGTGTAAGGGGGCACTTCTCATTGGCTGTCAAAGTAAGGGATCGCTTTTCTGGGGAGAGAGCAGTACAGTTTACGCGGCCTGTGTGCCCATTATTTTTTAAGACCTTCGTGCCAGGCCTATAGCAGATTGGCTTTACCGTTATCACTCAACGCCATATGACTTCTTTCAGAACGGGTCGCTCGTGCGCGCCCATGGGGGGGGGGATTCACAGCGCTGCAATCACTGATCATGGTAAAGAGCTTATGATGAAGGCTCTTCACCATGTAATCAGCTGTGTCCAATCACAGCTGATCAAAGTGTAAATAGGAAATGGCAGTTATTGGCATTCCTCTCCTCACTGACCGTATGTGAGGAGAACTGATGAGCGGCATTCTTCAGTGGGGACATCTGCACTGATAATCGGTGCCCACCAGTGATGCCCGTCAGTGCCCATCATAAAAATATTGTTTGGGTTAAAGAGTGCCACCTTAAAAAAAATATTAAAAGTCAGCAGCTACAAATACTGCAACTGCTGGCTTTTAATAAATGGACACTCACCTGTCCAGGGTGCCCACGATTTCGGCAGCAGATGACGAGCGATCGCTCCTCTCTCGGCTGCCCCCGCCGCCATCCTTTGTCAGGGAATCAAGAAGTGAAGTGTTGCGGCTTCACTGCCCGGTTCCCTAATGCGCATCTTCACTGGTCCCCGTTGTGTTCTGTGAACTGGGTGTTTCCCAGAATACAACGGGGGAGGTGGGGGGGGGGGCATCTGTGGCTAGATATTCCCAGAAAGTGGGGGCAGATACCTGAATTATACCGGTATCTGCACCCCACCCCCCCCCCCCCTGAAAGGTGCAAATGGTGGCACCGGGGGGGGGGGGGGGAATCCGGTAAGCGGAAGTTCCACTTTAGGGTGGAACTCCGCTTTTAAGTGTTGCATGGCCACACAATTGTCATTCATAGGGCAACAGTGCTGAAAATTGGCCTGGGACAGGCCTGATACAAATGTAGTTTTATAGAGCAGGCCTGAGTATCAAATATGCGAAGTATGGCACATTCTTTTATTGTTTTAGTCATTTTTATAGTAGCGGCATTATTAGCAGAGGTTCCCTGTGAGCTATTACAAGGGCTCCCTTGTAGTAAAATAAAATGTTGAGCTAGTCTAGCGCATCCCACCCAATGGTTCACTCTGCTTCTTTGTGTTGAAGGAGAGAGCTGGGAGACTTATTAGACATCGTGTGACTTTTGCCTTCCCAGGTCTCCGAGACGCTGCTGGAATGCCGCAAACATCTGAAATGGGTGGTGGCCGTCTTCCAGGAGGTGGCGGCCGCCGGCGCTCAGATGATCGCTCCTCTCGGGGAGAGCGAAGGTCTGCAGTCTTTGAAGCTGGAGGATGTGGCCTTCAAGGCCACTGAACAGGTGAGAAAACGGCGAGGTGCCTAAGAGGAAACAAAAAAAAATAAAAAAAAAATTGCCAGCTCTATGGCTCAATCAGTAACACCTAGATTATGAGTGGTAGGGAATTTATCTCTCGCATCTGTTCACTCGTAATAGTCATTGATCGTTCCTTGTTCCAGATTTACGGCTCTCAGGGCAGTAACCCATACGAATGCCTCCGGCAGTCTTGCAACAACTTGATCGCCACCATGAATAAGATGGCCACTGCAATGCAGGAAGGAGAGTACGACGCCGAGAAGCCTCAAAGCAAGGTGAGCGGATCCTGGGATTGGGGGAGTTCCTGTGAAATGTTTTTGTTCGCTCCAGCCGGGCTGAGAAAAGTTCCATCACTTCCCATCTACACTGATATAATTGCTTGAAGACCCCTTTCACACCACACCGCCCATAGCGTGGGCAGTAAAACGCCGCTATTTTTAGCGGTGTTTTACTGGTGTATTTCGGCCGCTAGCGGGGCGCTTTTACCCCCCGCTAGTAGGCGAGAAAGGGTTCAAACTGCCGGCAATACGCCGCAATAACGGCGTTTTGCCGGCGGTATTACAGCGCTGCCCCATTGATTTCAATGAGGAGCAGCGGTGGAGGAGCGGTCAACACACCGCTCCTTCACCGCTCCAAAGAAGCTGCTGGCAGGACTTTTCCCTGACGTCCTGCCAGCGCACCGCTGTAGTGTGAAAGCCCTCGGGGCCTTCACACTACAGACAATGGTGCAGCTTTTTTTGGGCGGATTCCAGGCGCTATTTCTAATGCTATAGCGCCTGCAAAACGCCCTGGTGTGAAAGGGGTCTTAGTGCTGCCTGTGTCCTACATTGGGTAGATTATCCGAATATCCTTCGCTGACGCACGAGATGAGGAGAATTCTCCCCAGTAAGGACACAGACAGCGATGCAAACCTGATTTTAGGTTCTTCCCCGTTTTTTTTTTTTTTTTTTTCTTTTATTGAAATTGTGCTAATGCGTGACTTATGGATGTGTCTCCTCTGCAGTCGCCTCCTCCGGTTGAGCAGAGATCGGCTGCCCTCCGTGCAGAGATTACAGACGCCGAGGGATTGGGACTGAAGCTGGAGGATAGAGAGACCGTCATCAAAGAAGTGAAGAAGTCCCTGAAGATCAAGGTAACTCCTTCCCCTAATCAGGGCACCTTTTAGATAGGGTTGTGAGGTTATTACAGCTCTCAAAATACTTCTGTTTACCCCAAGAATGATGACCTTATCAGGCCTGATGGTCTCTGTTGACCACTTGGCGCTCACGCTATAAGCAAATGGCAGCTGCAGCGCGATCGTCCAGTTTCGGAAGGGCATCGTATGATCAGGGGTGGACTGACAACTCATGGGGCCCCCGGGCAATAGGAGATTATGGGGCCCCCGGGCAATAGGAGATTATGGGGCCCCCGGGCAATAGGAGATTATGGGGCCACACAGTATACACACACACAGTATACAATCACACAGTATACACCTACATGTACACACAGTATACACAGACATGTTTCTATTGGCTGAGAAGGTACTGGAGGGGTGGGGCATCTATAATCTCAGAATTTTTAGACCAAAAGGATGTCGGTAAGGGACATTTCAGAGACAGATGTAAAAAAAAAACAGATTTTTACATACAGTCCCTGGTTTTACTGAGGCTGGCAACTCTGATGGGACCCCCTAGTGGCCCGGGGCACCCGGGCAGTGCCCGAGTGGCCAAATGGTCAATCCGCCCCTGCGTATGATGTCCTCCCAAAGCCGCACAACCGCTGCTGCTCTCTCTGTGATTGCTGTGTACTACAGGCGGAGCTGATCGCGGATCTGAGTGAAGAGCCAATCACAGCGGCTCTTTACCACGTGATTAGCTGGGTCCAATCACAGCTAATCACACTTTCCGGTTATCGGCATTCCTTTGCCCATCAGTGCCGCCTATCGGTGCCCATCAGTACTACCCATTAGTGCCCGCAGTGCGGCCTATTAGTGGAGTTGGTCCTTGGCCGCAATCTCTACAAAAGTCCTTTTGGCCCAAATTCAGAAGCTCTTAGAGGCAATGCATTTGTAGTACAGTAGTATGTTTTATCATGGAGTTCTTTCATTAGCCCGTTACACTAGCTCCCTGTACCTACCCTGTTTCCCCGAAAATAAGACCTAGCTTGATTGTCTGTGATGGCTGCAATATAAGCCCCACTCCCCAAATAAGCCCTACACTGAAAATAAGACCTACAAGAACTTTAACCACCCCCCCCCCCCCCCCCCCCCGGAGGATTTGACCCCCTTCCTTACCAGAGTAGAGCGATTCGGCACTGCGTCGCTTTAACTGACAATTGCGCGGTCGTGCGACTTGGCACCCAAACAAAATTGACGTCCTTTTTTCCCCACAAATGGAGCTTTCTTTTGGTGGTATTTGATCACCTCTGTGGTTTTTATTTTTTGCGCTATAAACAAAAAAGGGCAACAATTTAGAAAAAAAAAACACAATTTTTTTTTTTATGATTTTTTTCCTCAGTTTAGGCCGATGCGTATTCTTCTACATATTTTTGGTAAAAAAAAAAATCACAATTAGCGATTATTGGTTTGTGCAAAAGTTCTAGCATCTACAAAATAGGGGATAGATTTATGGCATTTTTTTATTTTTTCTAGTAATGGCGGCGATCTGCGTTTTTTTTTTTTTTTTTTTTTTTTCCATGACTGCGACATTATGGCGGACACATCGGACACTTTTGACACATTTTTGGGACCATTTACATTTACACAGCGATCGTGCTATAAAATTGCACTGATTAGTGTAAATGTGACTGGCAGGGAAGGGGTTAACACCAGGGGGCACTGCAGGGGTTAATATGCTCCCTATGGGAGTGATTCTAACTGTGGGGGGGGAGGGGACTCACAAGGGGGGGAGACCGATCGGTGTTCCTCTGTGCACCCGCGGCATCGCTCGGGACCCGGTGCGTGTGCCCAGCGGCTGCGATGTCCGCCAGGCACCCGCGATTGCCTGGGAACACAGCAGGACCGTGGATCTGTAAACATAGCACCGATCGCTGTGTAAATGATAATGGTCCCAAAAATGTGTCAAAAGTGTCCGGTGTGTCCGCCATAATGTCGCAGTCACGGGAAAAAAAAAATTTGCAGATCGCCGCCATTACTAGAAAAAAAAAAATGCCATAAATCTATCCCCTTATTTTGTAGATGCTATAACTTTTGCACAAACATATTAACCCCTGCAGTGCCCCCTGGTGTTAACGCGTGCCCCCTAGACGGCTGGGAATCAGAAGACGTCATAGGCCGGGGTTGGAAGTGGTTAACTAGGGCTTATTTGGGGGGGTGGGGCTTATATTGCAGCCATCACCGACAATCACGCTAGGTCTTATTTTTGGGGGAAACAGGGTAGTCGCAGCCTTCCTTTACCCAGGATAGGAATATCTTGTGCAGTCTGCAGGGGCCCATAGCGAGGATCCACTTTTGCTGTATTGGCACATTTTTCTGTACTGTACTTTTATTTTATTTTATTTTTATTTTTTTGGGGATTGTCCAAATTCCCAGGTGAACAACCCATGCAAAGACAATGATTTAATTAAAACTGATCCATGGCAAAAAAAAAAAAGAGATGTAGGATAAAGAAAAAAAAAACAAAACAAAAATCCCCTTTCTCAAGGTGGATTTAGATATGTACAGGTGCATCGCAAAAAAAAATAGAATATCATCAGAAAGTTGATTTATTTCAGTAATTTCGATTCAAAAAGTGAAACTCGTATATTATATCGATTCATTACACAGAGTGATGTATTTCAAGTAGGGGTACAACGGATCAAAAAACTCACAGATCGGATCGTTCCTCGGATCAGAGTCGCAGAGTATTGGCAGGGTATTGCAGTGTATTGGCAGGGCATATATTGGCAGGGTATTGCAGTGTATTGGCAGGGTATATATTGGCAGGGTATTGCAGTGTATTGGCAGGGTATATATTGGCAGGGTATTGCAGTGTATTGGCAGGGTATATATTGGCAGGGAATTGCAGGGTATTGGCAGGGAATTGCAGGGTATTGGCAGGGTATATATTGGCAGGGAATTGCAGTGTATTGGCAGGGAATTGCAGTGTATTGGCAGGGCATATATTGGCAGGGAATTGCAGGGTATTGGCAGGGAATTGCAGGGTATTGGCAGGGAATTGCAGAGTATTGGCGGGGAATTGCAGTGTATTGGCAGGGCATATATTGGCAGGGAATTGCAGTGTATTGGCAGGGTATATATTGGCAGGGAATTGCAGGGTATTGGCAGGGAATTGCAGTGTATTGGCAGGGTATATATTGGCAGGGAATTGCAGAGTATTGGCAGGGAATTGTAGTGTATTGGCAGGGTATATATTGGCAGGGAATTGCAGGGTATTGGCAGGGAATTGCAGTGTATTGGCAGGGTATATATTGGCAGGGAATTGCAAGGTATTGGCAGGGAATTGCAGAGTATTGGCAGGGAATTGCAGTGTATTGGCAGGGTATATATTGGCAGGGTATTGCAGAGTATTGGCAGGGAATTGCAGGGTATTGGCAGGGCATATATTGGCAGGG
>NW_027507718.1:543550868-543738368 GCF_037356315.1 Lithobates pipiens
GTTTTTTTTTTTCTTCTGTTTTTTTTTTTGTTTTTTTTCCTGTTTTTTTTCCTGTTTTTTTTTTTGTTTTTTTTTCCTGTTTTTTTTTTTTTTGTTTTTTTCCTGTTTTTTTTTTTTTTGTTTTTTTCCTGTTTTTTTTTGGTTTTTTTCCTGTTTTTTTTTTCTGTTTTTTTTTGTTTTTTTCCTGTTTTTTTTTTCCTGTTTTTTTTTGTTTTTTTTTTTAATTTCTACGGTTTAGGTTGCTGCTTCTGCTATTGATCATTTTTTTGTGCTTTTGGCAGGGAGTTCGAGGAGACGATGGACGCCCTTCAGGCGGATATCGACCAGCTGGAGGCGGAGAAGGCCGAGCTAAGGCAGAGACTGAACAACCAATCAAAGCGCACGATCGAGGGTCTCCGTGGAGCCCCCGCTTCTGGTGTGGCATCTATTGTGTCTGGCATTGCTGGAGGTGAGTGGACCATGTTTTTTTTTTGTTTTTTTTGCAGTTTACCAGCATATCAAGAAAAAAATGTATATATGTATATATATATATATATATATATATATGTATGTATGTGTGTGTGTAATATATGTTTATCGGCACTTCCTGGTTCACGCGATGATCAGCTGTGATTGGTCACAGCTGATCACGTGGTAAGAAGCCTCTGTCAGAGGCTTCTTACCACGAACGGAGATGCGGAGTGCCAGACTGACACGCCGCAATCTCGATCGGCGCACGGCCGACATGTTATCCTGCAGGACGTCATATGATGCCCAGTCAGGATAACTGAACCACTTCCCGGCCGTTAGTCTGCTATAGGCCGGGCGGGAAGTGGTTAATGGCATCCCAGTCTTAGCCAATAGGGTTCAATATTGAGTTGGCCCCGCCCTTTGCAGCCATAACAGCTTCAACTCTTCTGGGAAGGCCGTCCACAAGGTTTAGGAGGGTGTCTATGGGAATGTTTGACCATTCTTCCAGACGAGCATTTGTGAGGTCAGGCACTGATGAGGATAAAAAGGTCTGGCTCAGAGTCTCCGCTCTAATTCATCCCAAAGGTGTTTTATCGGTTTGAGGTCAGGACTCTGTGCAGGCTAGTAAAGTTCCTCCACACCAAACTCGCTCATCCATGTCTTTATGGCCCTTGCTTTGTGCACTGGTCCAAATCATTTGCTGGAGGGGGGATTATGGGGTGGGGGTTGTTTTTCAGGGGTTGGGCTTGACCCCTTTAGTTCCAGTGAAGGGAACACTTAAGGCATCAGCATGCCAAGACATTTTGGACAATTTGATGCTCCCAACTGGGAACAGTTTGGGGACGGCCCCTTCCTGTTCCAACATGACTGCCCACCAGTGCACAAAGCAAGGTTCATAAAGACATGGATGAGTCCTGACCTCAACCCGTTAGAACACCTTTGGGGGATGAATTAGAGACTGCAAGCCAGGTTTTTTCGTCCAACATTAGTGCCTTAAGAGTTCCCTTCACTGGACCAACCCCCCACACCATAATCCCTCCTCCAGCAAAGGATCTGCACCAGTGCACAAAGCAAGGTCCATAAAGACATGGATGAGCGAGTTTGGGTTGGAGGAACTTGACTGGCCTGCACAGAGTCCTGACCTCAACCCGATAGAACACCTTTGGGATGAATTAGAGCGGAGACTACAAGCTAGGCCTTCTTGTCCAACATCAGTGCCTGACCTCACAAATGCTCTTCTGGAAGAATGGTCAAACGTTCCCATAGACACATCTCCTAATCCTTGTGGACGGCCTTCCCAGAAGAGTTGAAGCTGTTATAGCTGCAAAGGGCGGAGCCAACTCAAAATTGAACCCTACGGACTAAGACTGGGATGTCATTAAAGTTCATGTGTGTGTGCGCGCAAAGGCAAGCGTCTCAATACGTGTGGTGTGTGTGGTGTGTGTGGTGTGTGTGGTGTGTGTGGTGTGTGTGGTGTGTGTGGTGTGTGTGGTGTGTGTGGTGTGTGTGGTGTGTGTGGTGTGTGTGGTGTGTGTGTGTGTGTGTGTGTGTGTATATATATATATATAATATTATTTCTCTCTCTCTCTCTATATATATATATATATATATAAAATTTTATCTATCTGTGTGTGTGTGTATATATATATATATATATATATAGGGTTTTTTTTTACTTATAAAACATGAACTGGATTTTTTTCCCCAGTGAATGGTTTAGAAACAGCACCCCAGTCCACCTGTTGGAAGTTTTCCACACAGGATGGATCATTTTTTTTTCCTGTCTTGCACAGTTGTACAGACTCCTCCCCCTGTACTGACATCACTTACTGATTTCGCTGCACACTGTGAGCTTCTACAGGCCTGGAACCCCTCTCTTGTGTGTGAGCCAATCCTAAATTGTCTGCTGTTTTATTTTTTTTATTTTCTGTTCTCTTCTCTGAATTCTCTAATTTTTCTGTCTTCCTGTCCTGTGCCCTGACAGAGGAAGAACAGATAGGTATAGTACCGGCACCCTGTACTCTCCTGTACGCAGCATGCACCCATTCATGTCTCCTCTACATTGTTACATGTTGGGGTCTGTTTATAAAAGGTCAAATTTATTATTTTGTTGTATGATGTTTTTTTTTTTTTTTTTTTAGTTTATTCAAAGCCCAAACTTTTTATTTTTTTTTAATTCAAAGCCAAAACTTTATTTTATTTATTTTTATTTTAATCTTTTTTTTTTTTTTTTTTTTTTTACAATTTATTCAAAGCCAAAACTTTATTTTATTTATTTTTATTTTATTAATTTTTTTACAATTCAAAGCCAAAACTTTATTTATTTTTACTTTAATCTTTTTTTTTTTTTTTTTACAATTTATTCAAAGCCAAAACCTTTTTATTTTAGTTTATTTATATTTTAGTTTATTTTTATTTTTTTTAGTTTTGTTTGGATGAAACAGGAAAGCATTAGAAGCCCCCTGTCAGTAATACCGGGGTCCTCCTTTCACTTCCTCCCAGGATGACAATGGTTTTACAGATTGTAAATGAGGGGGGGGGGAAAAAATCTCTCTTTAGCCCATCTATATCTTATTTATTTTTCCAGGAAGGTGCCGCGTTATTATTTGGCACACATGACCACCTTGTAAAAGATCCGCTCACATCCGATGTGTTGGCGGCACTGGGCAGCGTTGTCTCATAGAGTTCCAATGCATAGATGAGGGGGAGAAACAAACAAGAAGCCTTTTCTCCGTCACTCTCTCCTTCAGTGGTCTGCCCAGAAAAAAAAAAAAAGAAAGCTTAGTGGCCGACCGAGCTCAAATGTCACTTGACATCGCAATAAAGTTCTAGGCAAGGAAATGTGCGCTCACTGGTCACTATTCTGCACACCCCTTCAATTGCTTGATGACATAAATTGATAATCAGCCAATCACATGGGCAACGTGTTTCGCCTTGCAGGTTTCTTCAGGACGGGGTTTGTAAGCGATTTGACGTCAGATTTCTTTTTTTAGGACGTGCTCGTCCTGCTGTCAGTTAGTATAGCCCAAACTCTGTAGCTTGGAAGCTACAGTCCAGCGTGTTTTGCCCTGCAGGTTTCTTCAGGACGTATTTGTAAGTGATTTGACGTCAGCTTTTTTTTTTTTTTTTTTAGAACATGCTCATCCTGCTGTCAGTCAGTATAGCCCAGACTCTGTAGCTTGGAAGTTACAGTCCAGCGTGTTTCGCCTTGCAGGTTTCCCGGTTTGTAAGCGATTGACGTCAGCTTTTTTTTTTTTTTTTTTTTTTTTTTTTTATATAGAACATGGTCATCCTGCTGTCGGTCATTATAGCCCAGACTCTGTAGCTTGTAAGTTACAGTCCAACGTGTTTCGCTTTGCAGGTTTCTTCAGGATGTATTTGTAAGCGATTTGACAACACCAGCTTTTTTTATTGTGTGGGGTGGAGGTATTATAAACCTTTTGGTAGGTGGTGTTTTTTCCACCTATTTTTTTTTTCTGAAGTCCTTTGAAGTTATTTTTTTTCAACAGTCAAACTAAACTACTTGAATTATGGACAGTACCTGCTTTCCATTGGGGGGGCCTTATCCCCGGTGTTTGTATTTTCGGTGATCTGGGTGCCACTGAAAATGAAGATGTGTGCCCTAGCCCGTTTCCCCGAAGATAAGCCCTAGCGTGATTGTCGGTGATGGCTGCAATATAAGCCCTACTCCCCCCCCCCCAATAAGAAAGGCAAGAGAAAGGGGTAAGGTTGCGCTATGGAGCAGATTGGTATAATTATGGTATGAGCGGCCTCTATGAAATTTCCACCCAGTGTGGGTGAAACAGTAAAATGAGATAAGAAAGAGAAATAGACTTGGCGCTATACCTTTTGGTTTGGAAGAAATTAATAATTAGTTATAATTTGTATAAATTTTCCAGCATGCTGGTAAGTAATGGAAATTATCTATTCATACCCAACAGTAATCTCTAGTGATTATTTATATATATATATATATATGCATCTGTATAAATGCCATAAGGTGCTAACAAACCATAAATAAACATGCAATTCCTATGATTAGGTATTGATTGCATGTTTATTTATGGTTTGTTAGCACCTTATGGCATTTATACAGATGCATATATATATATATATAAAAATAATCACTAGAGATTACTTTTGGGTATGAATATATAATTTCCAATTTTTATTACTTACCAGTATGCTGGAAAATTTATACAAATTATAACTAATTATTAATTTCTTCCAAACCAAAGGTATAGCGCCAAGTCTATTTCTCTTTCTTATCTCAACCCCCCCCCCCCCCCAATAAGCCCTACCCTGTTTCCCCCGAAAATAAGACCTAGCGTGATTGTCGGTGTTGGCTGCAATATAAGCCCTACCCCCCCAAATGAGCCCTACCCTGTTTCTCCGAAAATAAGCCCTACTCTGAAAATAAGACCTACAACGGCTTTAACTAGGGCTTATTTGGGGGGGTGGGGCTTATATTGCAGCTATCATCGACAATCACGCTAGGTCTTATTTTCGGGGAAACGGGGTAGTTTGCCCTCTCCCTGCTCTGAATGCTGCTCAGTGCAGTTTCTCCCTTTCATTTGTTCTTTGCATAATTCCGCAAAACAATAACATTTAATGCAAAATCCATTTTATAGACAGTCTTTTTTTTTTTTTTTTTATTCTTTTTTTGATTGTTTTTTTTTTTTGTTTTTACCTGGAATTTACAATGCCCAAAATATAGGGTCATTTATTTAAAAACAAAAAAATGAGTTTGAGCAGAGAGGAGGATGTGGTAGGGGCCTCCATGAAGGTGGTCTTTCCACCTTCTTTCACCAGCGGTTTTCTTTTTTTCTTTTTTGTACACCAGAGTAAAAATCAGGGAATCTTGTGAGGATAAATCGCCTGACCTTTATAAATAGACCCCATTTGAGTCCATGAGCGCCCCCTTGTTCATGATGGGAAATGTGCATGACTCCTGTACCGAGGTTGTATCACTAAATCCTTAAGACGCCCCTGTTGTATGTATGTATGCATGCCGTGGCCGCCCTGACGATCTCGCAGTGTTCATGACCCTGACCCGTCTCTGTGTTCATTGCTTCTCCATGTTAGGAGTCGTCTCCAACCAGTCCATGCTTAACGGATCGGGTCCTGTACAGATAAGGGACTCGCCGCTGCTTCTGCAGCAGATCGATGCCCTGCGCCTCTCCATGAAGCACCTGAAGCAGGAGAACAACAAGCTGAAGGTAAAGGTGATCCTAAAGCACGGGGGGGGGCGGGGTAAGCTGGTGGCCAGATTTTTGTCTTCTGGGCCAAAGCAAACTATGGCTTATAGGGAGGGGATTGTAACGGTCACTATGACTGACCAGCAAGAAATGGCTCCGCTTATGGACAATATACCAATGTTATAGCACCACAACCCTTTGTGGGTTTTAGAGATTATGGGATTTTTAAGGGGCGTATTAAATCGATGAAAAAATTTAGAAATATATAGATTTTATTAATACACTAAAAGAACGCATAAAAGCAACACAGAATACATTGCATAGACTCATACAGTACTGACCATATAGGTACAGCACAGTGATGCAATTCCCAACATGTTTCGTCCTAATGATGGGGCTTCCTCAGAGGATGCTGTCCATTTGGATAACTGCGCCTTCTCAGAGTACTTGCAAATGATGATGGTTCAGGGAGTCAGACAGACACCATAGGACCAAACACCGGACTGCAGGCAGTGTTAATTTTGGCAGCAAATTTCGATTTTCGTTTTTAGTCTCGGGACTAAAATAGTATTTTAGTTTTAGTCCAATTTTTAGTCTTCTGCAATTGTTTTAGTCGATTGAAATCTCCAGTAGATTTTAGTTGACTAAAATGTCCTATGTTTTAGTCGACTAAGTCTCCAGTAGATTTTAGTTGACTCAAAACTCATTTTAGTCGTCTAAAATCGAATGGGTTTAATTCAATTGTAATGCTTGACAATGCTCTACAATCTGCAAACTCATTACATACTGCTGGAGTGAAAAAAATCAAATAAATGTTATTTATTATTGCATTGAGATATGAACATGCACTACAGACCAGTGTTCATTTTGAAGTCAAATTTCAATTTAGTTTTGGTCTTTTAGTCTTTTGACTAAAATGGCATTTTAGTTTTAGTCCCATTTTAGTCTTGACTAAAAATGCCATTTTAGTTTTAGCCGTATTTTAGTCATTTCAGTTGTTTAGTTTTAGTCGACTAAAATAATATTAATTTAGTCGACTAAAATGTTTTAGCCGCCGAAATTAACACTGACTGCAGGTTATCGCAGGAGGCATTAAAAGACCAGAGAGTCTGATCTGTACTCTAGGAAGGCTCTGTTACCCAATTGGACAGCATCTCCAGAGGAAGCCCCATCATTAGGGCGAAACATGTTGGGAATGACATCATTATGCAGTACCTATATGGACTGTATTGTATATATCTATGCAATGTATTCTGTGTTGCTTTCATGAAATATCTTCTTTTAGGGTATTAAAATCTATATATTTCTATTTTTTTTTTTTTTTTATTGATTTAATACGCAGCTTAAAAATCCCCAAATCTCTAAACCTGCAATACAACTGCCCAGCACTTCTCTCCTCCTCTTCTTTTTTTATTTATTTTAATTTTTTTAACTTTCCAGGCTCAGCGGATGAAGGAGGAGCTGTCTTCCCTACCGCTACTGCACGTGCCTAAACTGACCCTCCCCAAAGACCGCCAGCGGGAGGAGATCATGTCTGGGACGCTCTACCGCAAGACCAGTCAGCTGTTGGATACCCTCCATCAGATGAGCGCCAACGCCAAGGTGGTTGACATCACACACAAGAAAGGAGGTCTGTTCTATCATCACGGTAAACATATAGAGCCTTTTAGAGGAAACCTGTTGTGAATTCCCGCGTGGTTCCGCCTCCGCTACTGGAAATGCTGCTTTGCTTGGCTTTGAGCTTAACCAAGGCTAGTCCAGTGGCTGGGGTACTTTTGAGCCATTGACTCGCTACACTCGCAGCGATATGCAATTGGCGGACCTCCAGCTGTTGCAAAACTACAAGGGCCATCATGCCTCTGCCTCTGGGTGTCATGCTTGTGGCTGTCAGAGTCTTGCTATGCCTCATGGGAGTTGTAGTTCGGCAACAGCTGGAGGTCCGCTAATTGCATATCCCTGTGCTACAGCATTGCTGATCAGGGAGTACTGATATCACTTTTTTTAATGTTTGTGATATAGTTCAATATAAGAGAGACCTTTTTAACACCTTCGTGCCCGGCCTATAGCAGATTGACGGGCGGTCGGGACTTTCCTCCTCTTGGGTGGACGTCATATGACATCCTCTCAGAAGGTGCCGCGCAATCAGTCACTGCCTGTGTCCACCGGATACAGCCAGTGACTGATCAGCGTACCGGCTCACTGCTGGTACCATGTGACCGCTGTGTCCAATCGCCGCAGATCACATGACTGTTGTAAACCATGAATGGCTTCCTTTCATGCCACATCCATTGTTTACAAATGTGTTTGCTAGCTGTGATTGGTCACAGCGGCTACATGGTACCGGCATGCGAGCCGGTAAACTGATCAGTGTGAACACGTGGTAGAGACTGGGCCAGTCGCAGCCCCACCTGTTCCATGTGATTTGGCTCTGGCCAATCACAGCTAATCACAACCAAACAATCAGTTTCATTCAGTAAAATGCTTGTTTATTTTAAACTTTTTTTATTAAATAATAATTTAAAAAAACACGACATTCAAAATGTATTTTGTATATGTATCGTTCCTAGAATATGCATACTACAAAACATTCTAAATACCCCATAATATACACATAATTTATAGATTCTCTCCATCTTCCTCCTCATATAAAAAAAAAAAAAAAAATGCCCAACTTCTTCATCAAAGGGAAAAATAAAAAAGTGAAGGTAATATTTACTAATTTACTCTGTTTTCCCGAAAGTAAGCCCTAGCGTGATTGTCGGTGATGGCTGCAATATAAGTCCTACCCCCCAAAATAAGCCCTATCTTGTTTCCCCGAAAATAAGCCCTACCCTGAAAATAAGACCTACAAGGACTTTAACTAGGGCTTATTTGGGGGGAGGGGGGTAGGGCTTATATTGTAGCCATCACCGACAGTCACGCTAGGTCTTATTTTCGGGGAAACGGGGTAGGAAGGGAGAGCCAGGGGGGCCCTACATATGGAAACCTCCCTGATTCTACCTATCATTTCCCATCCACACCCCCATAAATCTCCAACCAACAAACTTATTCCAAAGCGAAACACTCCTCCTTGTTTGCCGCGGAAAAACCATAAATACCTAGAAATGTGTGGATTATTTATTTAAGGGGTGGATCCAGGGGGTAACTGTTTGCTTGCTTATAGCAATGTCATGTACTGCTATAAGCAATCATAAGGTAAAAAAATCCTGATCACTTCCTGAGATTCTTACAATGCTACTATAGTAACACTGTATTGCTGTGGTCACAGTGTGTTTAAAAATAAAAGAATTGTGAAAAAAAGTACAAAAAAAATGGAAAACTTTTTTTTTTTTTACTTTTTTATTTATTTATTTTTTTTTGGTACTGTCACCAGTCCGTGTCCCTGATCACCGCCAGACCAGTTCTATGACGACACTGTACTGCATCGGTGACAATATGTAAAAAATAAAATTGTAAACAATTTTTTTATTTTATTTTTTTATTTGTAACAAAAAATGCCAACTTCAAAAAACTCTTTTTTTACTTGTTATCGCAAATCAATATTGTAATCTCTAGTTGTAATATTTCTGTACACAGGCACTCCATCGGCGCAGCTCTTTGAACAGGCCGCTCGCCTCAAGTCGCTCAGCGAGACGATCGACAAACTGAAGGTAAATCAGAACGATGGCCGCCTAAATCGGTTTTCTTTTCACCGGTTGCTAAGCAACATCTGATAATTTTGTCATTTTTGGGAACGTTTTTTTCAAGGGAAGGAAATTTTAAATAAAACTTCTAGTTCTCAGGGAAACCCCTGCGGATAAATATATCGACAGCTTAGTGGACATTGGACTGAACTGAAAGTTGTTCATATGATAATAGGAAAAATAAAGAATGTTGTGTACTTAAAGCGGGGTTTCAGTCATTTTTTTTTTTTTTGTTTATTAAAAGTCAGAATCTACAAAAACTGTAGCTGCTGACTTTTAATAAAACGCACGCTCGCTTGTCCCACGATCCAGCGGTGCACCTACCACAGCCACGTTCTCCCCATGTCCTCCCTCGGTTGCACCGGCATCTTCACTATGGGCACATCGGCTGTGACAGCTTGCGGCTTTACAGTCGGGGTGCCCACCGCGTTCTGTGACTGGTCCCCGAAGTCTTCTAGAACCTGTCATGTGTTCCAGAAGATTTCAGGATGGAGGTGCGGGAAGGAGAACTTCCGCTTACGATTGCTTAAGACCCCTTTCACACTGGGGCGTTTTTCACACGCTTTGGTGTTAAAAAAAAAGCACCTGTAAAGCGATTTGAAAGAAGCCTCATCTGCAGTCCCAATGTGAAAGCCCCGAGTGCTTTAAGAGCCCTTTCACACTGCCAGCTCCCCGAAAAACACTCATAAAGCGCCGCTTAATACAAGCTGTCTGCTGCAATGGAAGACCGTAGATATCATTAATTTACATGAAACTGTGAATGAATGCCATGGCCATTTGAGTAGGAGCATGTTTTTTGAATTGTGACAGGTGAGAAGGGGAGAAGATCCCCCACCTGCTGTCACAATGAGGGATCGGGAGGGGTTAGCCAGGTGATCTTTGGAACCTGTTATTCTTTAACATTAGTGGACAGTGTATGGCCACCTTACTCACTGTAGTGCCCCTTTGCTTTGGCGGTCACGTATTGCCCATTTGCTTTGGCGGTCACTGTATTGCCCTTTTGCTTTGGCGGTCACTGTATTGCCCTTTTGCTTTGGCGGTCACTGTAGTGCCCCTTTGCTTTGGCGGTCACTGTATTGCCCTTTTGCTTTGGCGGTCACTGTAGTGCCTCTTTACTTTGGCGGTCATGTAGTGCCCCTTTGCTTTGGCGGTCACTGTAGTGCCCCTTTGCTTTGGCGGTCACTGTAGTGCCCCTTTGCTTTGGCGGTCACTGTATTGCCCTTTTGCTTTGGCGGTCACTGTATTGCCCTTTTGCTTTGGCGGTCACTGTATTGCCCTTTTGCTTTGGCGGTCACTGTAGTGCCCCTTTGCTTTGGTGGTCACTGTAGTGCCCCTTTGCTTTGGCAATCAATGAAGTCCCCATTTACAGTGATGGTCAGTGTAGTGCCCCCTTATGTTGGTCGCCATTGAAGTGCCCTCTTACGTTGGTGGTTAATGAAGTGCTACATTTCATTGGTGGTCAAAGTAAGAGAGTCTCTTTAGACCCCTTTCACATTGGGGCGCTTTTCAGGCATTTTAGCTGTAAAAATAAATAGCACCTGAAAAGTGCCTCTTAAGCCACCCCAGTGTGAAAGCCGGAGTGCTATCACACTGGGGCGGTCTGCTTGCAGGACGGGGGAAAAAATTCCTGCAAGTAGCATCTTTTGGTGCCAGCGAGAGTGGTGTTTACACCGCTCCCGCACCGCCCCTGTCCATTGATTGGTATGGGCAGCGCTGCTGAAGCGGCTGCAAAGCACTTCGACAGCACCGCAACACGGGGGGCTATTAACCCTTTCTTTCGCCGCTATCCGGGGGTAAAAGCACCCCGCTAGCAGCTGAAAAGCAGCTATATAACAGCGGTAAAGTGTCACTAAAACTAGCAGCGCTTTACCGCTAACTCCCGCACCTCCCCAGTGCGAAAGGGGTCTAAAAGTAACCAGATTGTTTTTAGTTAATTGACCGTATTGTCTTTCTACACCCTGGTCTGTTGTCTGTTCACAGGATGAAGTCCTGAAGGAGACCATATTGCAGTTCCCTGGTGCAAACGTCCCAACAGATTTTGCCACCTTCCCATCGTTAGACTTTATAAAGGTGAGTCGTCTGTAGGCTTTGTGGAGCATTAGTCTCTGTTCACCCTGTGACAAGTAGCAGCCGACACTGTGTACATCTGCTAGCAATCAGTCTGAGCCGGCACCGACCGCACATAAATCGGAAATCACTTTCATTGCAATAACACAATAGTCATATGAAGGCTGGAGGTTTATTCACAATATATGCCTACTGCAACTTAATGCTGTAATTGTCAGATACAATTACCGTATTAAAATGTATTTATATAATTTATATGTGTGTGTGTATATATATATATATATATATATATATATATATATATATATATATATATATATATATATACACGTGGTATATAAGGTGGTCACACCCCCACTGTGCACGGCGCATGCGCGCGATCGTGAGCGGGCTGCGCGTGCACGTCGGTGGCGGCGTTTTCCCCGGGAACACTGCTTGTCACCGACGCTGGTAAACAGACATTGGCCGGCTGTTTACCCACGTGATCGGCTGTGATCCTTTCACAGCCAATCACTAAAATGTAAACAAACCGCAGTAATGAGATGTTACCGGGTTCTCCTCCTCACACACCGACCGTGTGTGAGGAGGAGATTGCGGTAACATCTCGTTACCGCCTACAGTGTACACCAATCACACTGATTGCCTGCCTGCCCCCCCCCAATAAAGAGGACCTGTCACCACCCCTCATAGTACCTGTCAATCACAGTCCATCAGAGTACCTGTCACAGTCCATCAGAGTACCTGTCACAGTCCATCAGAGTACCCGATTACCTGTCCCGGCCCATCAGAGTACCTGATTACCTGTCCCGGCCCATCAGAGTACCTGAGTACCTGTCCCGGCCCATCAGAGTACCCGAGTACCTGTCCCGGCCCATCAGAGTACCCGAGTATCTGTCACGGTCCATCAGAGTATCCGAGTATCTGTCACGGTCCATCAGAGTACCCGAGTACCTGTCACAGCCCATCGGAGTACCCGAGTACCTGTCCCGGCCCATCAGAGTACCCGAGTACCTGTCCCGGCCCATCAGAGTACCCGAGTATCTGTCACGGTCCATCAGAGTATCCGAGTATCTGTCACGGTCCATCAGAGTACCCGAGTACCTGTCACAGCCCATCAGAGTACCCGAGTACCTGTCCCAGTTCATCTGAATACCCGAGTACCTGTCCCAGTTCATCTTAGTACCCGAGTACCTGTCACCGCCCTTCAGAGTACCCAAATACCAGTCACCAAGCCATCAGAGTACCTGTCACCAGGCCATCAGAGTACCCGAGTACCTGTCACCAGGCCATCAGAGTACTCGAGTACCTGTCACCAGCCCATCAGAGTACCCGAGTACCTATTTGCAGCCCATGTCTCATAGAATATACGTTGGGGTGTTTGCTTTCCAAAATGGGGTCATTTTGTGGGTAATTTCACTGTCCTGGTGCTCCAGGACCTTCAAAAGTGTGATGGGTAGGAATGAAATGAGATGTGTCATTTATGCTCCTAGAACGCCTGAACGTACTACTTCAATGTTCGGTCTCTCTATGTGACCAGGCTGTGTAAAAGTCCTACACATGTGGTATTGCCATACTCGGGAGGAGTAGCAGAATGTATTTTGGGGTGTAATTTTTGCTATATACATGCTATGTGTTAGAAATATCTTATAAATTGACAATTTTGTGTAAAAAAAAAATGCGTTTTAATTTTTTCCCACATATTCCAAAAACTTCTGGAAAAAAATTAACCATTCAAAAGACTCATTATGCCTCACAGATTATACGTTGGGGAGTTTTCTTTCCAAAATGGGGTCATTTTATGGGAATTCCATTGTCCTGGTGCTCCAGGGCCTTCAAAAGTGTAATAGGTGGTTGAGAAATGAGATGCGTCATTTTTGCTCGTAGAACGTCTGAAGGTACTACATCAATGTTAGTCCTCTGTATGTGGCCAGGCTGTGTAAAAGTCTCACACATGTGGTATCGCCGTACTCGGGAAGAGTAGCAGAATGTATTTTGGGGTGTAATTTGTTGTATGCATATGCTGTGTGTGAGAAATAACCTGATAATATGACAATTTTGTAAAAAAAAAAAAAATCTTAATTTTGCAAAGAATTGTGGGAAAAAATGACAACTTAAAAAAACTCACCATGCTACTTACTTAATACCTTGGGATGTCTACTTTGTAAAAAGGGGTCATTTGGGGGGTATTTGTACTTTCCTGACTTGTTAGTGTCTCAAGAAATGAGTCTCACCTGATGTACTGAAGGCCTGATCAGAAGTGATCAATTTTCAGCGATTGGCACCATAGTTTGTAGACTCTATAACTTTCACAAAGACCAAATAATATATACTAATGTGGGTTATTTTTACCAAAGATATGTAACAGTATAAATTTAGGCCAAAATTTATGAAGAAAAATTACTAATTAGCAAAAATTTATGACAGAAACAAAGAAAAAAGGCATTTTTTTTTTTCACAAAATTTACTTTTTTTTTTATTTATAGCACAAAAAATAAAAAACCCACTAGTGATTAAATACCACTAAAATAAAGCTCTATTTGTGTGGGAAAAAAGGACGCAAGTTTCATATGGATACAGTGTTGCATGACTGAGTAATTGTCATTCAAACTGTGAGAGCTCTGAAAGCTGAAAATTGGTCTGGTCAGGAAGGGGGTGTAACTGCACTGTATTGAGGTGGTTAATAGAGATGTACTGTATATAAAGAGAGAGAGAGATGTTTTCTAAATAATTTTGTTGGACAACATAATAGCCCACTTGTTGTCAGTTATAGCCAATTAACCTCTGATATAAATTTTGTCCTGGACATTTTTAACCTTTTCCCCATTTATTTATTTTTTCCCCAACAGGCCAAAGAGGAGAAGAGAGAAGACACAGTTTACATCGGCAAGGTGATGCTCCCGTGTCAGGCGGAGCAGGGACAGATCCATCGCCTGGTGCTAACCCCGGAACAACTAAGCGAACTGCATGGTCGCCTCATCAGCTAGAGAGAAGTGGGCTCTGCAGGTTGGAGGGGGGGTGTAGGGGGTCACCCACTATATACAGGAATGGATCCGAAGTGCCAGGTGGGGAGAGGTCAGTACACACACCTGCCTCGCCAGCACTGGCCCCGCTGCTTTTCTCCATTACCGCCGAGTCCCTGGAGTGCCGATAACTGCATAATGACACGACAGGTAGTAGTCACCCCTCTCCTACATCGCAGACCCAAAATAGTAAAGCATGGCTAAAGAGACGCCAATCTGGCAAATACAAGCAGGACTTTTAAAGGTGTTTTCTGGCTCCTTTCACTGCAGGAGGCTTCTCTGCCACACTTTCGCCTGTTTTACTGGGCCCAGTCATCAAGGACCCCGCTGCCCTCACGATAACCTGTCGCCTACTATTATGTAGCAGGTCTATGAGCATCCAAGCTGCACATCTACCTGCTTTAAATTTAAAAGCCCTCTGACAATAGGGCTGCCCCTATGTCTGGCACTATTGCAAAAGTTGTCAAACCTGCAACAACAAAAAAAAAAGATTATTTACATATGCCACCCACTTATGTCTTTACAGCAGGGGTCTCAAAGTGGTGGCCCTCCAGCTGTTGCGAAACTACAAGTCCCATGGGGCATTGCAAGGCTGACGGTTACAAGCGTGATGGGACTTGTAGTTTTGCAACAGCTGGAGTGCCGCTAGTTTGAGACCCTCTGCTGTACAGGCTCTTTAGTGAGCTCGCTGAGAAATGCTCCTGTTTTGCTCAGGGCTCCAGTGTACGGGACACATTATCAGACACATCATTCAATCGGAGGGCATTTATCAAGCAAATTCGTGACACGATTAACCCCAGTTCACACTATAACTTGCATGTGAATCGCACAGGAAACGCAGCGCATTCCTGTGGAATTCACAAGTGATTCAGTGCGGTTTGATTTAAGCCCATTCAATATGAATGGACTCGATTCATACCGCATCGCACCAAAAAAAGAAGTGCAGTCACCTTTTTCTGAGCCGCATCGCATGATCGTTTTCTATTATGCCATCCAGTGTGGGCAAACCACGCTGCGTTTGTGATCCTTTTGTGATGTCGTTGCCTTTTTTGTTTTTTTTGACACCTGCAGCAGATCACGGTGTGGGAAACGCACGCACGGGGATCGCTACGGTTCCCACACTGCATATTGTGTGAACCTAGGCTTAGTCGCAAAAACCAGGCTGCGTCTCCTTCAACCTAAAGTCTTTGCAACCAGTTTACAGACCTGTGTGTTTGTATTCCTGGGCAGCCAAGCGTGACAGTCTGCAAAGTTTTACTGAACGTAGGACAGATTTCCACTCTGAACAGACGCAGAATTGAGACGTGGTCAGGGTCAGGTTTAACGCAGTCACTCGTGTGGATTTTACAGCGGCAAAGGAGGAGTTTTATATCGTAATAAATCTCGTCTTGCAATGCGTTTCACTGCTCCTGTTTAGCATTGCTATGCCTTGTGACAAGATGGATAAATGTCCTCCCATGTGTCTACAGTTTTTTTTTGTGACCTCAAAATAAAAATTGGAAGAATCCTTTCCTAAAAATATATTCCAAGAGCCTGTACAGCCATAAGGAATAGGACACATCACTATTTTATAAAGTGGATTTTTTTTTATTTTACCGCTTACCAGAAGAGAGAATCACTTCATGAATGATGGCACTCGGGAAATTCAACACTAACGGTGTAGCTTTGTTCCTTATTTCTCAAATCATGCAGACTTGTTTAATGACGTCACTCGATGGGCGGGTCCCGTGTCCTGGATGGGCGAGGTCCGTCCCGTGTCCTGGATGGCCGGGGTCCCGTGTCCTCCCTCGGAATCTGTCTTCGGTGTGCCTACACCGCACAGCTGTGGTTCTTACATACAATATTTATCAGCGTTGGCTTTTTCTGTATGCACTCTAAATAAACTGAAAGCTATAAATTTAATCAGTTGGTGGTCACTTATTATTGCTAAGGCTGACAGATCTGGGTTACTAAACACTTTTATTTACCCTGGAGCAGTGGTGGTCAACTTTGATATAAGTGCAGCTATTAAACCTACAGAAGGAGCAGACATCCTGTTCAGTAAATGCAATGCTACAGAGAGCTGTCAGACTGCAGACATGCTGGAGGCAGATGTTCGTAGACTGCAGACATGCTGGAGGCAGATGTTCGTAGACTGCAGACATGCTGGAGGCAGATGTTCGTAGACTGCAGACATGCTGGAGGCAGATGTTCGTAGACTGCAGACATGCTGGAGGCAGGGGTCAGAGACTGCAGACATGCTGGAGGCAGATGTTCGTAGCCTGCAGACATGCTGGAGGCGGGGGTCAGAGACTGCAGACATGCTGGAGGCAGGGGTCGTAGACTGCAGACATGCTGGAGGCAGGGGTCGGAGACTGCAGACATGCTGGAGGCAGGGGTCGGAGACTGCAGACATGCTAGAGGCAGAGGTTTGGAGACAAAATCGATGGTTGTGTAAAAGATATGTAGCATGGCCTCCTAGAGGGGGTGCTTGGAACTACCTGCTCATCTGCACTGCCATGACCTGATGAACATTCCAACTCACCTGACACTCTGGGTTCAGACAGCTTTGCACCACCTTAAAGCAATAAGTCAGACAACTCTTTGTGTTTATTTTCTGATCATGTTTGCTAGGACAGTTCAAAGAAGATATTGTCACAAAGAGGAGGTAATAGATCTGCTGAGTTTTAGGCAACAGCGCCAACTCAGCAAAGGAATTCCTCCCAATAACACAAGTCAAGATATTTGCAGGTAAAACAGTCTGTTTCCAGGAGGAGGAGTGCTGTCATTGGCCACTGCTAAAGCCAATCACAGCCCTGGAGGAAGATGGCTCGCTTGATTGCCACTACCAATCTCAGAAAGAAGAGATTTCGCTGTGATTGAGAAAACCCCAATCAGGTGACAGTTTGTGGAATTACTGTTGAGCTTCTGGCAACGTTGTTAAAATTTATTCCTGAACCTTTCCATCACTACTGAACCCCGGCACTCTGTGTCCCTTTAAGCTACAGCCAGTATTCAGTGCAATGAAAATCATATCCTGATCTGAGCTCATCATTGCACATCCATTCCAGATGCTTGTATGTAACATCTCATACATCTCATACATCTCATACATCCCATACATCCCATACATCTCATACATCTCATACATCTCATACATCCCATACATCCCATACATCTCATACATCCCATACATCTCATACATCCCATACATCCCATACATCTCATACATCTCATACATCTCATACATCCCATACATCCCATACATCCCATACATCTCATACATCTCATACATCTCATACATCTCATACATCCCATACATCTCATACATCTCATACATCCCATACATCCCATACATCCCATACATCTCATACATCTCATACATCTCATACATCTCATACATCCCATACATCCCATACATCCCATACATCCCATACATCCCATACATCTCATACATCCCATACATCCCATACATCTCATACATCTCATACATCCCATACATCCCATACATCCCATACATCCCATACATCTCATACATCTCATACATCTCATACATCCCATACATCCCATACATCTCATACATCTCATACATCTCATACATCCCATACATCTCATACATCTCATACATCCCATACATCCCATACATCCCATACATCTCATACATCTCATACATCTCATACATCTCATACATCCCATACATCCCATACATCTCATACATCCCATACATCCCATACATCCCATACATCTCATACATCCCATACATCCCATACATCCCATACATCTCATACATCTCATACATCTCATACATCTCATACATCTCATACATCTCATACATCTCATACATCTCATACATCCCATACATCTCATACATCCCATACATCTCATACATCTCATACATCTCATACATCCCATACATCTCATACAAGCACATGGGCTGGGTGCGAGAGTTGGATCAGCAGGATGAGTGTGCCAGGACAGGTAGATGTCTCATCTCTGCTTCCTTTCACCACTCTGCATATCACACATCATAGATGAAAAGAGGGTACAGCGGTGGGGCAGATGTGCAGGGAGGTACAGTGGTGGAAGAAATTAGAAAGGGGGTTCAGTAGTGGAACAGATGAGAAGGGGGTTCAGTAGTGGAACAGATGAGAAGGGGGTTCAGTGGTGGGACAGAAAAGCAGGGATGGGGGTAGAGCAGTGGGGCTGATGTGAAAGGAGGTGTATTGGTGGGGTAGGAGAGCAGGGGGGTTTAGAGGTGAGACAGATGTGCAGGAGGTACAGTAGTGGGGCAGATGAGAAAGGGGGGACATTGGTGAGGCAGATGAGCAGGGGTTTACTGTGGTGGGACAGAAGAGCAGGATGGTACAGTAGAGTGGGGCAGCTGTGCAGGGGGTTACAGTGGTGGGGCAGCTGTGCAGGGGGTTACAGTGGTGGGGCAGCTGTGCAGGGGGTTACAGTGGTGGGGCAGATGTGGAGGAGGGACATTGATCTGAGGTGTGGAGTTGCAGGAATTGGGGCTGATTTGAGGCATGAGTGTGCAGGATGTTAATTTCTCACTACTAAAGTAGTTTACAGCATTTACTTTATAAAAAAATAATTTTCATGATGGAGAGAGTGAAAAAAAATTTTTTTTGTTATAAAATCGGCACGCTCGATTTCTTTGAAAACATTTTTCAGGCACACATTGCTCAAAAGGTTGCCTACCCCGGGCTATTATATACACACACGTGTACAGCGGAGTTCTGCTTGCACCTGAAAGGATAAACAAAGTGGTTATACTGACAAACTTCTGAAGTGGAAACCTCGGCCAGTCTATAAACCTTTAACTTTAATGAGAGGTCAGACTTAATGGTATAAGGACCCTTGTAGCAATAATGACAGAAGTGTCTCCATTGCAGATCTGATGGTCTTCACCGGCATGTAGGAGCTCATTAACTGTATCCAATAAGGTGTAATAGCAAGAAATAAGATTTCTTGAAATGGTAAAAGCTAAAGGTGTCTATGTACAGTGTTCAAGATAGGTTCAGTAAAGTATTCCCAAGGTAAAGATGCCTGTTCACAGTGCCCCAGTGAAAGCGTAAGAAAGGATTTGCAAAGGTGGGCGATTGCCCTCTCACCAACGTCCAGGCCGATTCAATGTCCCCTCGCATAGCAGCCCGTGCAGCGGATCTGCCGTATCGATCTCCCGATGCGGAGCAGCAACCAAAGTGCTGGATGGATGCCCCTCTTGCCCGGGTTGGAAAAACAAAGAAAAGGCCTAGTGCAGCAAGCACAACACATACCCCTAGGGATGTTTATTTAGACGGACCAGTGAGTATTAAAATATATAAATGTTCAAAAAAATTTTTTGTAAATGGTATATAAATATACATATACAGTATAAGAACAAAAGATATGTCTAAGCATAAGTAGCACAGTCTCAGCTCAAAAAGGGCCTAAGACGCATTCCAAGGAACCCCTAACAACCTCTGGAGGAACCCCAGTTTCCAAGGAACCCTGGTTGAGTGGCTGGTGTAGATATTCACTTTTCAGGTATCTTTAGTTCTCATGTGTTCTCTTACTCTTCAGTTCTTATTCTGGGAGGGTGCCATGGTGCCACCTCACACTTGCAGTACTTCTCAATACTTCAAGGATAAATGAATGTTGGTTATCAGTCAACTCAAGGGACTGAAGATATCTTGTGATGGAGGTATTGCTGGGTACAGTTCCAGGGGCAATAAAAGGTGCAATACTTGATTAAAAATACCTAGTGAAGTGACTGGCCTCGGGTAATACATAGAGAATGATGCAAATCCTCCTACATGCGTTTTACTTGTTTATCTGCTGCCCTTTCTCCTCCTACATCTGTTCAAAGTCCATAATTTTTATACAGCTTCTCTGAGCTTTCAAAAAGCACAGAGCTGAAGTTGCACTCCTGCAGAGCTCAGTGAGAGCTGATTGGAGAAAAAGGACACACACCCCTCCACACAGGTGTAGATCTGAGACTTGTCAATCGCAGGCTGTGTGCTGGAGCTTCCTCCTGTGTCACATATATTTTTTATTTTCTTGGTGTCAGGGAAAACTTGTCAGAAGTGATTCATTCATGCAGATAGCAGAGGAAGGAGGCAGCAGACAGAAATGAAGTAAACACTATAGAGGGCCATGAGAAAAATATAAAATGCGCAACGGCGCCAAAAAAATACCAAGCGACCAATAATGTAATGCCGCACCAAAAATCAGTGAAAACAAATAAAACGTCCCTATAGAGGGACATGTTTTGTTCTTATTTCGTGTCTGAGGTTTACAACCATGAAGTTTTACATTTAAGTTTTATTCATGAATTCTCTTGTTTATAGATAAACATACAATGAAGTAAAAACCTCTGTAGTGGCGGCTCCTGAAGAGCATGTGCTATGCGTTTTACAAAGTTAAGGTTATACCTAAACTGCAGTTTGGTTTGGGTACAATTGTCTGAATTTGGACTTCAGCATCAGTCTGACTGGACTGTGAGATGTTCAGCCTGGCCACAGGGGGCACTGTCTCTTCTGGCAGGCATGGAACTATGGTCTGGTTGGGTGCTTAAGTTACTCTCTCTCGGAGCCCACCCAGTGGGAGCGGCGCGCTCGCTGTGCTTTCTGGGAGCGGGTATTTAAGATGCGGACACCACGTGGTTCGGGGTTCCAGTGCAGAAGGATGTACTGACTCCATGGTCCTGGTCCTCCTGACCAGCCCCCAGGAAGGCTATGGCCTGGGGTGCGGATCCACCTGATCGTGATGTCTCGGGGCTGGCTAGCCCAAGGCAAGAAAACTAAAGGAGGATTCTGAGATAGTTGTGTGCCGTCTCCAGTTTGGGAGAGACCCAGTGACTTCAAGCATTCCAGGGGAGGACTCTTCAGAAGACCACGTACAAGTTGGTTTCTGAGTAAGAGCCTGGAAGGGCTGAAGTACCCAAGAGAATCCAGGCTTGTGGATATCGCCAAGCTGGCTGAAAGATCCAGGTATCCCATGAGTGTTCTTCAAGTTTAGTTTTCCTACGTGTTCTACAACAACGTCTGTGGCGGAGACTTATTCTTGTATGTTCTACAACATCTGTGGCAGAGATTTATCCTTGTATGTTCTACAACAACGTCTGTGGCAGAGACTTGTTCCTGAGTTAAGCACCTTGTTGGCTGCTAGGCCTTGTGAGAGACGGACTGTCCAACCTGAGTGATCATCCAGTTGCGAATGGCTATTCTCTGGATGCAGTCAAAGTAAGCAAGTTCTTCAACATTTTGACAGAGTACCTGAACTTCCTTTCCAACCCTCTGATCCCAATTTAAGAGACTGTTTCATTGTCTACGTTTTGCAAATAAAATCCATTCAAGTGGATCTGTTGTCAGTCTCTCAAG
The DNA here is from genome assembly GCF_037356315.1 of Lithobates pipiens. NCBI lineage: Eukaryota > Metazoa > Chordata > Amphibia > Anura > Ranidae > Lithobates > Lithobates pipiens. The sequence goes on from NW_027507718.1 coordinate 543,572,633, forward strand.
TTACTGGGCCATCTACCACGGGACACCCCTAGACGTGAAGTGTGGAGAGAAGAAGGTAACGGTAAGCCCAAATCTAACCAGCAGCTCCTTCGGGGGTAGTGCTACACCTCAATTTTTCTCGATTCTGTTAAAAAAAAAAATTAAAAATTGTGTCCAGACGTGACTTTCCAATCCAGTAAGCGCCAGTTATACCACCCTGCCCAGTGCACTTCATAACCGCCCCCCACCTCCCCCTCCTCTTCTTCTGCAGTACAAGTCTGTCTCTATGACTAAGTTATGGCAGCATAGAGCACTGGAGAGGAAGAACATTCTGCCGGTGTAAAGACATATTCAGCGACCCATCAGTTTGCTACGGAAATTACGTTCCGTCACCGCCATCTTGCTACACCCCACACTCGTCCCACAGTAAGGATACACTAAGAAGGGGGAAACCGGACATGTTGTTACACCCACCAGAGTTTTGCATTTTAGACGCATTTATAACAGTAAAGTGAGTTTATATAGTGAAATACAGGACTTAGAACTCCGTCTGACTACTTAAATGTTGAATTTTAAAAAGCAGCCGCTTTTAATACTTCTTCTGACCACTAGAGGGCAGGATGGGGTTGGAAAGAAAAGCTGTCAAGTAAAACTAATTACAAGCAGCTGTGTTTTGCATTGGAGGGATCTGCTCTGCCTGTCCTCCTCTAATAGAAAACATGTGTTTGTGGATTAAAGTTCAATTCTAGTCTTTCAGATATTGTTACAGATGAACGACTGTAACAAAAGTCAGTTTAGGCCAGTTTCACACTGAGGTGGTTTTCCAAACGGCCTCTAAATAACGCCTGAAAAACCGCCTCCCATTAATTTCAGGGTTATGTTTCACACTGGGGTGGTGCGCTTGCATGACGTTGGGCAAAGTCCTGCAAGCAGCATCTTTGGGGCCGTTTCGTTGCGCTGTATACAGTGCCCCCAAAACGCCTGCCCATTGAAATGAATGGCAAATCGTTTTTGGAAGCACTGGTCACTTTTAACCCCTTCTCTGGAGTGAAAAGCAACCCGCTAGCGGCTGGAAAGCGGCGCTGCAGTGTGAAAGTAGCCCTAATCTAGACCGGTGATGGTGAACCTTGGCACCCCAGATGTTTTGGAACTACATTCCCCATGATGCTCATGCACTCTGCAGCATAGTTTAGCATCATGGGAAATGTAGTTCCAAAACATCTGGGGTGCCAAAGTTCGCCATCACCGGTAGAGACATTCTTGCAGCAAATTAGGATTGCAGAGAGAACATGAGACGTGTTGAGCATTAATCGGGGGGGTCACCACACAGTAGGGAAGAGGGAACAAAATTAATAAGGGTGGGTTCCAATAATTCATAAAAGTACAAGTCCCAGTGATACTGATGGCAGCCAATACTGACCTACAAATCCCACTGTTACTGAAGGCTGCCAATACCGACCTGCAAGTCCCACTGTTGCTGATGGCAGCCAATACCGACCTACAAGTCCAACTGTTACTGATAGCGGACAATACCGACCTACAAGTCCCACTGTTACTGATAGCGGACAATACCGACCTACAAGTCCCATGGTTACTGATAGCGGACAATACCGACCTACAAGTCCCACGGTTACTGATGGCAGACAATACCGACCTACAAGTCCCACGGTTACTGATGGCAGACAATACCGACCTACAAGTCCCACGGTTACTGATGGCAGACAATACCGACCTACAAGTCCAACTGTTACTGATAGCGGACAATACCGACCTACAAGTCCCATGGTTACTGATAGCGGACAATACCGACCTACAAGTCCCACGGTTACTGATGGCAGACAATACCGACCTACAAGTCCCACTGTTGCTGATGGCAGCCAATACCGAACTACAAGTCCCACTGTTGCTGATGGCAGCCAATACTGAACTACAAGTCCCACTGTTACTGATAGCGGACAATACCGACCTACAAGTCCCACTGTTACTGATAGCGGACAATACCGACCTACAAGTCCCACGGTTACTGATAGCGGACAATACCGACTTACAAGTCCCACTGTTACTGATAGCGGACAATACCGACCTACAAGTCCCACTGTTGCTGATGGCAGCCAATACCGACCTACAAATCCCACTGTTACTGAAGGCTGCCAATACCGACCTGCAAGTCCCACTGTTGCTGATGGCAGCCAATACCGACCTACAAGTCCAACTGTTACTGATAGCGGACAATACCGACCTACAAGTCCCATGGTTACTGATAGCGGACAATACCGACCTACAAGTCCCACGGTTACTGATGGCAGACAATACCGACCTACAAGTCCCACTGTTGCTGATGGCAGCCAATACCGAACTACAAGTCCCACTGTTGCTGATGGCAGCCAATACTGAACTACAAGTCCCACTGTTACTGATAGCGGACAATACCGACCTACAAGTCCCACTGTTACTGATAGCGGACAATACCGACCTACAAGTCCCACGGTTACTGATAGCGGACAATACCGACTTACAAGTCCCACTGTTACTGATAGCGGACAATACCGACCTACAAGTCCCACTGTTGCTGATGGCAGCCAACACCGAACTACAAGTCCCACTTGTTACTGATGGCAGCCAATACCGAACTACAAGTCCCACTGTTACTAATGGCAGACAATACCGACCTACAAGTCCTGTTGTTACTGATGGCAGCCAATACCGAACTCCAAGTCCCACTGTTACTGATGGCAGCCAATACCGACCTACAAGTTCCAGTAGTTCTTAGCTGCTTCTCCTTTTAGTGCCCTGCTAGTAAGACTGGGCAGCCATGAGTTTCTCCATTTCTACCACTGGAATTAGGCCTCATTTGCACAGGGCTTATCCATGCGCACTCTGTGCGAGAGCTGTGTATACCTGCACTGGGTTGTAAAGACATGAGGGTGTATACAGGCACTTCAACATCAGAGCTAACTCTTTGCCTCACGTTCTGGCATTTCTACAATCAGTTCTTGGCCAGAATTTTGGCCTTAAGCACTGGAGAGGTCTCAGCTTGTCCATTCTCTTTCAATGACCTCTGGCTTCACTCTCCCTTTTAAAGACTTTTCTTCAAGGTGTATCTTGCATTAATCTCCCATTTGTAGTACACTGTGCTTCCTTGTGATCTCAACTGGGTTCTCTCTGCCCTGCAGAACCCCCCCTCCCCCCACTTTTGAACCCATCAGGGATATTCCTTTGAATGACTTCTCCTATAAAGTAGCCTTCTTGGTTGCTATCGCATCTGTTAGACACGTCATTGAGTTGTTGGCTCTTTCCTGTAAGGAACAATTCCTCATACTTCACAAAGTCAAGGTTGTTTTATGATCAAGACCATCCTTTCTTCCAAAGGTGGTATCAGTCTTCCTCGTGCCCTGCACCAAAGGAAATCTCTTCATTGCCTGGACATAGAGCCATTAGAGACTACCTCTTAACTACAGCTTTGATCTGATGGACAGATGCCCCATTTGGCTTCTCGTCATGACCATTTTGCAAGGAACACCCTGCTTCCAAGTCCACTTTCGTGAGATGGATAAGAAATCTAATCGCACTGCCATTCCACCAGATTGATGGACGTTTCCTGGGCATTTCAGCCACAGGCCTCTGTAGCCCAGCTTCGTAAGGCTGCTACCTGGTCTTCTGTTCATACTATTTCAAAGTTCTACTAGATGGATGTCCAAATATGAATTTGGGTCTGTTGACCCTTGTTGGACTTATTGGCTCAGTTCCATTTGCCTAGTTGTTGACCACTAGTGTTGGGCGAACGGTTCGGGCTGAACATCTGCCTGTTCGCTGAACAACCAAATTTGCAGGGTGTTTGTCAGGTGTTCGCTCCGCTAAAACACCCTGCAAGTGCACTGCGTGCCGCACAGTGTCTGTCCCCCCACTTTTGAACCCATCAGAGATATTCCTTTGGATGACTTCTCCTATAAAGTAGCCTTCTTGGTTGCTATCGCATCTGTTAGACACGTCTTTGAGTTGTTGGCTCTTTCCTGTAAGGAACAATTCCTCATACTTCACAAAGTCAAGGTTGTTTTATGACCAAGACCATCCTTTCTTCCAAAGGTGGTATCAGTCTTCCTCGTGCCCTTACACCAAAGGAAATCTCTTCATTGCCTGGACATAGAGCCATTTGAGTCTACCTCTTAACTACAGTTTTGATCTGATGGACAGATGCCCCATTTGTCTTCTCGTCAGGACCTTGCAAGGAACACCCTGCTTCCAAGTCCACTATCATCAAATCACACTGCCATTCCACCAGATTGATGGACGTTTCCTGGGCATTTCAGCCACAGGCCTCTAGCCCACCTTCATAAGGCTACCTGGTCTTCTGTTCATACTATTTCAAAGTTCTACTAGGTGGATGTCCAAATATGAATTTGGGTCTGTTGACCCTTGTTGGACTTATTGGCCCAGTTCCATTTGCCTAGTTGTTGACCACTAGTGTTGGGCGAACGGTTTGGGCCGAACATCTGCCTGTTCACTGAACAACCAAATTTGGCAGGTGTTTGCCAGGTGTTCGCTCTGCCAAAACACCCTGCAAGTGCACTGCGTGCCGCACAGTGTCTGTCCACGTGTTAAGTGCAGGATATATTAAAAACTATATTATATTTAACCACTTGCCGACCAGCGCAGGACGATGTACGTCGACAGAATGGCACGGGCAGGCAAATGGGCGTAAATGTACGTCCCTTCAAATTTGCCGCCCTGCCATCGGGAGCGCGCCGCCACCGGCGCGCTCCTGTGCTGGTTGGGACCCCCGTGAGTCCGGTTGCGGGACCCGCGGACTCGATCGCCGCGGGCATCCCCGCGATCGTCTCACGGAGCGGCCGAATGAAGAAATGCCGTTGTAAACAGCATTTCTCCATTCTGCCTAGCAACTAGTGACGCTGATCCATGCTCCATGTGATTGGAGCAGAGTTTAGTGTTCACTAAATGAAAGCCCAACCCCCCCCACAGTTAGTAACACGCCCCTAGGAACACTTAACCCCTACACTGCCACCCACTGGTTAACCCCTTCACTGCCAGTGTCATTTACACAGGAATCACTGCATTTATATAGCAGTGATTACTGTATAAATGACAATGGTCCCAAAAATGTGTCAAAAATGTCCGATGGGTCCCCCACAATGTCGCAGTCACAATAAAAATCGCTGATTGCCGCCATTACTAGTAAAAAAAAATTATTAAAAATTATTAATAAAAATGCTATAAAACTATCCCTATTTTGTAAACGCTATAACTTTTGCGCAAACCAATCAATAATTGCTTATTGCGATTTTTTTTTACCAAAAATATGTAGAAGAATACGTATCGGCCTAAACTGAGGGAAAAAAATGTTTTTTTATATATTTTTTGGGGATATTTATTATAACAAAAAGTAAAAAATAATGCGTTTTTTTCAAAATTGTCGCTCTATTTTTGTTTATAGCGCAAAAAATAAAAACCGCAGGGGGTGATCAAATACCACCAAAAGAAAGCTCTATTTGTGGGAAAAAAAGGACGTCAATTTTGTTTGGGAGCCACGTCGCACGACCGCGCAATTGTCAGTTAAAGTGACGCAGTGCCGAATCGCAAAAAGTGGTCTGGTCTTTGGCCAGCAAAATGGTCCGGTCTGTAAGTGGTTAATCAACGCCACTACCGCAAAGCCACCTCCCACCCACCGCTGTCAGATCTAGTAGTCTAGATTTCTATTCCACAAAGAAAGAAGCGCGCTCGTTTTTTTTTTTGTGTAAACTACTTAAGTAAGCAACTTTGGCCGCACAATGAAACGGAAAACAAATGGCAGATCCCGAGGCCGGAATGAGAACATGCTGGCTGCCGTACCTGAGGAGAAGCAGATGAGGAAAATGTTCCCCCCGGCATCTCTCCAAGGCTGCAGATATAAATATTTACCCAGCCGTGCACCTTTCTGCAGAATCCACCCTCCGGGGGAATATGTCGGAAGTCCTCTATCCTCCGCAGCTTCCTGTCCTTCCGAGATGCTGCGGCCGGCCGACACTTCATCCCTGACTGCCGTCCACATGAGGACAAACCTCGGGAAAAGCGGAGAATGTAGAGGCAGAAAATAGTTCTATGGACTTTATCTATTTACAGTTTATTCAGTAATAAAAGATGGAACATCTGACCCCCAGCCTTCCCTTCAGTCTGACACCCCGCACCATTTTTGTTTGTGTGGGGTCCCCCTTTCCTCATCTACCATGATTGTCTGGTATAGATGAAGGGAATCCCCGGCCGCTTACAAACAGAAGGAAATAGCTGGAAGCTGTCACTTTTTATTTCTTTGTATTGTATATTTTGTACAGATACACCACTTCGCCGGCAGGCTCAGGACATCCATTGGGCATGGTCTTTAAAGGAATTTTGCATTCTTAATGTATGCCTGTAAGCATTATTTTAAAAAATTCTGCTCCCTGTCAGACTTTTTTTTTTTTGCTTTGGTGCATGTCCTCTATAGCAATCAACCCCCCTTTTCCATATGTTTGATAATCTCTAGCGTCTGTGGTCAGTAGGAGGAAGAATGGTGCTCCATTATTGTTAAGGGAAGGAATGATGTCCCATCATTGGTGTCAGTGGGAGAAATGGTGCCTCATCGTTGGTATCAGCAGAAGGAATGGTGCCTCATCGTTGGTGTCAGTGGGAGAAATGGTGCCTCATCGTTGGTGTCAGTGGAAGGAATGGTGCCCCATTGTTGGTGTCAGTGGAAGGAATGGTGCCTCATTGTTGATGTCAGCGGAAGGAATGGTGCCATATCGTTGGTGTCAGTCGAAGGAATGGTGCCATATCATTGGTGTCAGTGGAAGGAATGGTGTCTCCTTCCTGGAGTCTGTGAAAGGAATGGTGCCTCATCGCTGGTGTCAGTGAAAGGAATGGTGCCCCATTGTTGGAGTCAGTGAGACAAATGGTGCCTCAATGTTGGTGTCAATGGGAGGAATAGTGCTTTATCATTGGTGTCTGTGGTTGGAATGGTGCCTTATTGGTGTCTGTGGTTGGAATAGTGCCCCATTTTTGGTGTCGGTGGGGAGAAATAGTGCCTCATTGTTGGTGTCAGTGGAGAGAATGGAGCTTCATCATTGGTGTCAGTAAAAGGAAAGGTGCTTCATTGTTGGTGTCATTGGTTGAAATGGTGCCTCATTGTTAGCGTCTGTGGTTGGAATGGTGCCTCATTGTTGGTATCTGTGGTCGGAATGGTGCCTCATTGTTGGCGTCTGTGGTTGGAATGGTGCCTTATTGTTGGTATCTGTGGTCGGAATGGTGCCTCATTGTTGGTATCTGTGGTCGGAATGGTGCCTCATTGTTGGCGTCTGTGGTTGGAATGGTGCCTTATTGTTGGTATCTGTGGTCGGAATGGTGCTTCATTGTTGGTGTCATTGGTTGGAATGGTGCCTCATTGTTGGTATCTGTGGTTGGAATGGTGCCTCATTGTTAGTATCTGTGGTTGGAATGGTGCCTCATCGTTGGTATCTGTGGTTGGAATGGTGCCTCATTGTTGGCGTCTGTGGTTGGAATGGTGCCTCATTGTTGGTATCTGTGGTTGGAATGGTGCCTCATTGTTAGTATCTGTGGTTGGAATGGTGCCTCATCGTTGGTATCTGTGGTTGGAATGGTGCCTCATTGTTGGTGTCTGTGGTGGGAATGGTGCCTCATTGATGGTGTCTGTGGTCGGAATGGTGCCTCATTGATGGTGTCTGTGGTTGGAATGGTGCCTCATTGTTGGTGGCTGGAATAATGCCCCACTGTCGGTGTTAGCGGGAGGAATGGTGCTTCGTTGTTGGTGTTTATAGGGTGCTTTGCATATCTCCATGGCAATGAGTATACTGCATGTATTGTTTTTACTGATGTAGTTCATTTAATAAAATTTGCATATATTTTCCTTTTATATGTTTTGTAGGATTTGCACCTTTTTAAAGTCCCATATCTCTTATATCTTCTTTTTTTTTCATCTAAACAGGATGTTGGTGCCATATCTTGTGTAGAGTTTGACACCGATCTCCGACCACATAATCTAACAACTATTGATTGCTTCTTGCAACACTTCTTTAAATAATCGCAAACATGCAAAATTCTGTAGAAAGCTGTTGAAGTGCAAGAAATTACTCACTGGGTGTTGTGTACACAAATTGCACAATACAAGGTTACCTTCCGGGCTGTGAAGAAACACCACATGATGTAACCCTGAGCACATTTCTGGATATTATGTTTTGTTTTTTTACGGAGCATGTTATCTGCTGATATTATGCTTTTGTTTTTAAAGGTTTTAGTAATGGATAGAGTGGGGAAGAGTTAAAATTCTGTGATTCCCCCCCCCCCCCCCCCCCAAGATTCCCCCCTGAGATTCCCCCTGAGATTCTCCTAACTCCCTGTCCTGTGTCCTAAAATAAAATCCAGAGACATACCCGGCATACGTAGCATGTCCTGTCCTCTTCTCCCCCCCATTGCTCTCCAGCACCTCCTGGTCGGCAATTCCTGGCTGTCAAAATGACAGCCTGAACTAGAATTGCTGTGTAATACAACAGCTATTACAGTGGTTGATGTCAATGGGGACTTTCTGAACGGTGTTTATACACAATGTTCAGAAACAGCATTCAGAGATGCATAGTAACAATATTAATTTTCATTCATCTGCAAATCAAAGAGGTGACTGCTAATCTGCATATGCTGACTGTTAATGTAACCTCACAAAAAAAAAAAAAAAATCGATATAAATTGTGTTTGTGTTTTTAGTTAACCCCAATAAACTCCTCCCTCCCCTTCTCCACTTTGCTCATATTTTCCTGTTTTTTTTTTGTTTAAATTTGGCCATTTATTTATTTTTAACCATTGTGTTACTACTTTTATTTTATTTATTTTTTATTTTATTTAATTCATTACAAAGTGCTTAAAAAATGCTTTACTTAAAAAGTAAAAAAGGTCGTCATTATTTCATTTGCAATTCTTTGCAACAAAATCGTAATTTCTGGCAACAATAACTAATACTAATTAAACGGCAAAGTTTTTTTTTTTTTTTTTGGGGGGGGGGTTTCTGTCGCTGGATATATGGATTGTATAGAAAATGGTTACTGTAAGACAATATGGCCTCTTGCATGCAACTATAACGTACAACATATGAGAGTACATTGTAAAATGTGTCTGTTGCGCCCAGGGGTGGACTGACAACTCATGGGGCCCCTGGGCAATAGAAGATTATGGGGCCCCCAGGCAATCCGAGATTATGGGGTCACACAGTATACACACACACACACACACACACACAGTATACACATACATGTACACACAGTATACACACACACAGTATACACAGACATGTACACACAGTATACAGAGTAGGGTTGCCACCTGTCCGGGATTCACCCGGACAGTTCGGGTTTGGAATCATGAGTTCGGGTTTCGGATCGCATGGAACCCGGACACATTATTCAGACCAGGCTATGGCTTCCCAGCAGGGTTCCTGGCTGCAGTTGTGTAAGCAGTCTGTATCTGTTCCACTCTCTTTCACACTGCCCAAAGCCAGCACTAACAATTACTCCTCCCTCCACACAGACAGGAGAGGAGAAAGGGTTGGTCTGCTCCTCTTCCTCCCTCTCCTACCCCTCTGTGTCTGTATACAGTCCAGCAGCCTCAGCTACATCTGGATAAAAGGTGCTGACTGCCAAGAGGTGAATGAGCTCACCATCCATCCTTGTCTGTGATTGAAGTCTCCCCCTTTCTATCTCCTGCCTCTGAGTGAGTACACTAAGGTAAATCAGGGTTCTCAGAATACCCCTTACATCAGAGTTCCCCTTTACACCAGAGGCCACAGAGTACCCCCTTACATCAGAGCCCTCTCTGTACATCAGAATTCTCAGTGTTCCCTCTTAAATCAGGGTTCCCAGAGCATCCCTTATGTTAGAGTTCCCAGAGTTCTCCCTTACATCAGAGTCTGCAGAGTCCCCCTTACAGTGTAAGGGAACTATGCGAGTTCAGATGTAAAAGGGGAACTCTGTGGACTCTGATGTAAAGGGGGGCTCTTGTGATTAACTTAATTTGATTAGAAATGTTATTTAATTGCAAAATATATGTATAGTTTATACTGCTAAAGTGTTCGGGTTAGACTTGAAGAAAAGGTGGCAACCCTAATACACAGACATGTTTCTATTGGCTGAGAAGGTACTGGAGAGGCGGGGCAGCTATAATCTCAGGCTTTTTAGACCAAAAGGATGTCGGTAAGGGACATTTCAGAGACAGATGTAAAAAAAAAAAAAACACAGATTTTTACATACTGTCCCTGGTTTTACTGAGGCTGGCGAACCCTGATGGGGCCCCCTAGGGGCCCAGGGCCCTCGGGCAGTGCCCGAGTGGCCCAATGGTCAGTCCGCCCCTGGTTGCGCCCAGAGCAATAGCTGCAACATATTTTTGCCCCTAGCAAACTAACTTTCCCCCCTTACCCCTATTCATGCAAGGAAGAGGGGGACAGGCCTGGAGACACATTACGAGGACGTGGACTATCTCTTCCAGGTTCAGGCAGCCTCAGAAAGACGTCACAAAGGAATATGGTGGCGAAGGGCACAAGCAGTAGGGAAGTAGATTACAGCAGGATGGCTCGGCATATGGGTTGGTAGCTGAATTGAGGACCCAGTATCAGGTAAGCACGTATTAAAAAAAAAAGAAAAAAAGAAAATCCATGTATCTCCAAAACTGCAGCTCTTGTGGGATGCTCCTGGTCTGCAGTGGTCAAGTCTGACCAAAAGTGGTCCAAGGAAATAAAAGCAGAAAACCGGCGACGGGGGGTCGTGTTCAGCCAAGGCTCATTGATGCACGTGGGGAAGGTCGTGTAGACAGATCCAATAGAAGAGCTACTGGAGCTCAATTTGCTGAAAAAGTGAATGCTGTTTCTGATAGGTGTCAGAACACACAGAGCAGGGACGTATCTATAGGGGGTGCAGCAGTCGCGACTGCAACTGGGCCCTGTGATGCAGGGGGCCCATGCAGCCCCCTCTACATATGGCCGGCAGCAGCATAGGCAGCTAGCACACACTATTACATACCCCCTCCATATCCCCGTGGGGGCAGGGACCCCTTCTCACGTGGGGACAGGGACCCACACCTCCCCTGGGGACAGGGACCCCTTCTCACCTGGGGGCAGTAACTTCATCTGCCCTGGAGAAAAGGGCCTCATCTCTTCTAGGGATGGGGACCCAATCCTGCCTAGGGACAGTCCCCCAATGGGGCACCTAAAAATGTAAAAAAATAAATAAATAAAAACTACTGATACCAGTGGTGGAACTACAGGGCTCACAAAGGTCATACCTGTGACCACCCCCTGGAGTTCCACCGCCGGACTTGGAGGGAAGGGCCCTGGCTGGGGTTCAGGGGGGCCCTTCATGGTTTCTTGCATCGGGGCCATGAAGGTTCTAGTTACGCCACTGACACAGAGCATCCTAGTTTGTTGTGTATGGGGCTGTGTTTCAGAGCGGTCAGGGTGCACGTGCTGACCCGCGTCCACAGGCAAAAGTGCCTACAATGAGCCCGCGAGCTTCAGAACTGGAGCATGGAGCATATGGAGCAATGGAAGAAGGTGGCCTGGTCTCATGAATTCAAGAATGGTCTGAGGAACCTAACAAGTATGAGGTGTTGACTTGACCTCCAAATTCTCCAGATCCCAATCTGTCACAGACCTGGTTGGTGGGCCTGATGTGCAGAGGAAGGCCCTCTTGTACAGCTCCGGTTCGGGGGTCACTGGTAGTGGAACAGTAACCGTGAATGCAAGAAGAGGTATTAGTGACTATGATCAGTCCGCGTTGGTAGCAATCGATACTTCACTAGAAGAATGCCAGGAGATGGAACAGCTGAGAGTAGGCAGATGTGACCGCAAGGCAGGCTGTAAGGCACAGGGCTTGGCCAACAGGCTGTCGATGTGAAGCAGGAGCCAGAGGATAGTGTGCTGAACTGAAGGAGCTGTAGCAGGCTGAAAGAGCTGGATGCCGGGTCAGACAAGCCTGCTTGGTAATGGGCGGGCAGATCAGGCATAGATGTCAGACAGAAGAATGATCGGGTCACAGGCCAATGCCGGCAAAGGTGAAAGGATTGGACGACGGCAAAAGGCAGAATCGGGGGACAAGCCGAGGTCAGTGCAGGTACCAGACAAGGATGGTCAGGAGCAAGCTGGATCAAGATCAGAAGTTGGGCACAGGAACACTCACAGAATGCTGTAGAGCAAACAGGAATTGGCCAGTGCAGTGGCCCTTTTCAAATAGGCCATTTGCCAGTATTGGTGACAGGTGTGTGCCTGGGAATACATGTGTGTGCACATCTGCTCGGCCGGCGCATGCGTCTCAGAACTTCATCTGCACTGTGGCGAAGCCTTCCCTCACACAATCCATCTTTTGGGATGTGTTGGAAAACCAAGTCCAATCCATGGACCTCCCCACCTCCCAACTTACAGGATTTAAAGGATCTGCTAATGACGGCTTGGTGCCATATACAACACCATACCTTCATAGGTCTAGTGGAGTCCATGCCTGAATGAGTTATGGTGGGTGGTCATAATGTTATGGCTGAGCAGTGTACTGTATATACATGAATCAGATCCCATATGTGTGAACACACATGCAATCCGATGCTGGTCCGAACAGATAAAAGGGTCCTGTGCGCGTTTGGACCGAATGCGTTGCGATATCAGCCATACTATCTGTATGGCTGAAATCGCATCGCATGTAATGTGAACAACAGTGCGCTGCGAATTACATGCGATGTCTGGCATAAGTGTGAACCAGGCCTGAATAAAAAAAACATTACTAAAAACCTTCACAGTTGGCTGAAAATGCCTGTTCTCAGCCTTTGCGTGCAGATCTGCAGGAAACGCCATAAAAAAAAAAAAAAAAAAAAGCTTGCAGACTGCAATGACAGCACCTCCAGCAGCGTGCATGGCCATCCACACAAAATAATGCTGATGGCGTGTTATAGCCAGAGGTGTGACCTCATGTGTTTCCCTCCGCTCACAGTTTATAAGAAGTGAGAGGGGGGGTTCCGGCTCCCTGTTGGGGGAGTTGAAACAATGAAACAATATAGAGAATTGTATTGTAGAAGAGGAAATAACAAATCTTAGCCACTTGCTACAGGCTTCCAAAACTAAAAATGTAATGTGGTTTAGAATGTTCGCCTTGCTTCACCCCCGACCCGCAGACACACAGAGAATTGATGGTGGAGTCTTGGTGTTGGTGGGTTGTCCCCACTGTGCAGTAGAAGCCAGCACAAGTCTAATGACTCCAACCTTGATGGCCGGAGATGTATAATACAATTGGGTAACCTAGGCAAGAGCCTGTGGGTGTTCAGGGGACCCAGCTGCAACCTTCATTCTCCTCCAATAGAAGCCAGCACAGGTCTAATGACCCCAACCCTGATGGTCGGAGCTATATAATCCACTTGGTAACCTAGGCAAGAACCTCAAGCCCTGTGGGTGTTCAGGGAGCCAGATGCAACCTTCATTCTCCTACAGTAGAAGCCAGCACGGGTCTAAAGACTCCAACCTTGATGGCCAGAGCCATATAATCCATTTGGTAACCCAGGCAAGAACCTTGAACCCTGTGGGTATTTAGGGGGCCAGATGCAACCTTCGTTCTCCTACAGTAGAAGCCGGCACAGGTCTAATGACTCCGACCTTGATGGTCGGAGCTACATAATCCACTTGGTAACCTAGACAAGAGCCTCAAGCCCTGTGGGTGTTCAGGGAGCCAGATGCAACCTTCATTCTCCTACAGTAGAAGCCGGCACAGGTCTAATGACTCTACCCTTGATGGCCAGAGCTATATAATCCACTTGGAAACCTAGGCAAGAGCCTCCAGCCCTGTGGGTGTTCAGGGAGCCAGATGCAACCTTCATTCTCCTACAGTAGAAGCCAGCACAAGTCTAATGACTCCAACCTTGATGGCCAGAGCTATATAATCCACTTGGAAACCTAGGCAAGAGCCTCCAGCCCTGTGGGTGTTCAGGGAGCCAGATGCAACCTTCATTCTCCTACAGTAGAAGCCAGCACAAGTCTAATGACTCCAACCTTGATGGCCAGAGCTATATAATCCACTTGGAAACCTAGGCAAGAGCCTCAAGCCCTGTGGGTGTTCAGGGAGCCAGATGCAACCCTCATTCTCCTACAGTAGAAGCCAGCACAAGTCTAATGACTCCAACCTTGATGGCTGGAGCTGGATAATTCACTTGGTAATCCAGGCAAGAGCCTCGAACCCTGTGGGTGTTCAGGGGGCCCAGATGCAACCTTCATTATCCTACAGTATGTAGCGGCCATAACCCGCTGCAGGGCGGCCTTGACTTATTGGACTTACCAGTTACCTTCTCCTGGCCTGCTCTTCCACGTCTAGGAGTTCCCAGGGTTGATACCCAACGGCTTGAACACAGATGAAGTCCTCTTAAAAAGGGTTTATTTTGCAGCAACAACTTTCAATAACACAGTCTCTTAGAGAACAGAGGGCACGGGTGAAGAACTCAGGCACCTTGAACTGCAGGTGTAGCAAAGTCTCTAATTCCACCCAGAGAGTAGCCACTCGCAGCTGGGTACTTCAAAGCTGAACAGATCTCTAGTCAGAGATCATGGCAGTCAGCAAGTTGACTCAAAACTTGAACAATCAACTAAGGGTGAGCAGGAACCTTTTTCCTCCGTACCTGGAACGTTTCCCGTCTCTGCAATGGTACTGGAAAAGTGTGAATTCGTCAATGTCCTTCCCAACTCCGTAACCAGGCACTTTCCAGGATGCCACTTGCTGGCCCTCCTCCGAAGAGTCCTCCCCCGGTCACTTCCACGAGCTGTGGTGTCCCTCCAAGCCGAGAGCACACCCGGACACTTTGAATCCTCCCTCAGTTACTGCGCCTCGGACCAGCCGGGTCCGAGACTCGGGAACAGATGGATCCCTACCCCAGACCAGACAGATTTATCAGGGGCCACCGACAGGAACATGTTGCGGGGTGTCCAACACCCCGTGACAGGGACCCCTCACGGGGCTACCCCGGTCCTGGAACCAGTACAGACCACGCGGGTCTCACGAACACCTCTCCCTTCTCACATGACCCACACATCTTAAGTACCCCTTCCCAGACTCCTCAGCGGGCCCCGGCACTCCCACTGATTGGCTCAGAGAAGGCTGATACCTAAACATCCAACCAGGCTTGGTTCTGGCTTGTCATGTGCACCTCACCGCGCACATGACCAGGCAGAACTTCCAAACACAGCCCGGCCAGACTGGTGTTAAGGCCAACCTCCACAATTAACCCTCAGAACCCCTAATGTTCTGAGGCAAAAACTAAATTTACATGCGTGTGACATTTTATCCAAAATGTCATCCGCTACAAGTAGAAGCCAGCACAGGTCTAATGACTCCAACCTTGATGGCCAAAGCCATATAATCCACTTGGTAACCCAGGTAAGAACCTCAAACCCTGTGGGTGTTTAGGGGGCCAGATGCAACCTTTATTCTCCTACAGTAGAAGCCAGCACAGGTCTAATGACCCCAACCCTGATGGTCGGAGCTACATAATCCACTTGGAAACCTAGACAAGAGCCTCAAGCCCTGTGGGTGTCCAGGGGGCCAGATGCAACCTTCATTTTTCTACAGTAGAAGCCACCACAGGTCTAATGACTCCAACCTTGATGGCCGGAGCTGTATAATCCACTTGATAACCTAGGCAAGAGCCTCGAACCCTGTGGGTGTTCAGGGGGCCCAGATGACACCTTCATTCTCCTACAGTAGAAGCCACCACAGGTCTAATGACTCCAACCTTGATGGCCGGAGCCATATAATCCACTTGGAAACCTAGACAAGAACCTCGAGCCCTGTGGGTGTTCAGGGGAGCCTAGCTACAACCTTCATTCTTCTACAGTAGAAGCCACCACAGGTCTAATGACTCCAATCTTGATGGCTGGAGCTGGATAATTCACTTGGTAACCCAGGCAAGAGCCTTAGGCCCTGTGGGTGTCCAGGGGGCCAGATGCAACCTTCATTCTTCTACAGCAGACACCAGTAATGACTCCAACATTGATGGTGATAGCTGAATAATCCACACTGTAACCTAGGCAGGACCCTTGGGCCCAGTGAATGTCCAGGGGTCCCACCTACAACCTTCATTATCCTATAGTAAATCGGGGGGGGGGGGGGGGGCATATCACAGTTGGTCAAATATGTGCCCCTTTCTGTCACTTCCCAATTAGGGTTGCCACCTCATCCCTTTAAACCCAAACACACATGAATTACACGGGTTCTGTGGCTGATTAAAGTGGTAATTAAACTCAATTGGTGTCTTATCTGCATTAAATTGTCCTTAGAACCCGTGTAATTCATATGTGTTCAGGTTTAAAGGGATGAGGTGGCAACCCCTATTCCCAATGGAAAATGAACTAGCAGGCAGATGGTCTGTGATAGTGGTCTTACCAGACCAGACAAATGTATGGGTGGGGGTGTTGGGGGGGCAAAGCAACAACCAACAAACAATCAGCTACATTGTCCCCAGTTCTCTTTGTGGATTGAAGAACACCCTTCATCCTCCATGTTATGAAGTTGCAGAGAGCGAAGCATGTTCTGTAGTGTTGACCTAGGGCAGTGATGGCGAACCTTGGCACCCCAGATGTTTTGGAACTACATTTCCCATGATGCTCTGGCACTCTGCGGTGTAGTGGAGCATCATGGGAAATGTAGTTCCAAAACATCTGGGGTGCCAAGGTTTGCCATCACTGTCCTAGGGTGATGATGCTGCTCCTCCATAGATACAGTGCATTGAGTGAGCGTTGTCATCCTGGAATAGGTGTGTTACTGGCAGGATCGCCAGGAGAAAATAAAGGGATATATGCGTCAATCTATCTCCATTCTTGGCACATGCAGCCTCACAACCTGAAACACAAAGGACAGTCCTGCAATATACAGTTCTGATCCGCAATTGAGATGTTCCTGTGTGACGTACCCCTTATATAAGACCTATATTGAAATACTGACATGGGCTGGCCGCAATTTATATAAATCACCTTGGGGAGGGGTGGGGGGGTTGTTTTTTTTACTCTGCAAAATTAGATTGTAGCTTTAGATTCTGGCTTGATTGAGGTTTCGATTTCTGAGGGGTGGGTGGTGTTTCCAGGGTGCGACGCAGGGCAGAGGATGTTGTGGGGGAGCTGCGGTGACAGCAAAACAGTCAGTCGGGTTCTTCAAGGTGATCGGGGGTGGGGACACACAAATGGCTTGTCTATACAATAAAAAAAAAACAGAACTCCCGAAAAGCCTGACCTCTGTTATTTTCTGTTATGCAGAACCCGTGACTGCAATCTCTGACCGGGGATCCCCGGAGGGACAGAATCCCCCGAAAATTCAAAAAAAAAATTCCAAAGGATCAGATGATAACCTATTGAAGGGCACGTATGGCTTGTTTCCGGTGAGCACGTCATTACTGCAGGGTTTACACTGGGGCTCACTCACACCAATCCTGTGGTGCATTCTGCACACGATCGTGCATTGCCGTGTCATTCATACACCCCAGTGCAAGCCAGTGTGCATTGCACCACGCGGCACGATGTAGTGTGCTGCCAAATGTGCAGCAGGATCTAAATTTTTATGCATAGGGAGTCGCATCCTATTCATTTTAAAGGGGTGCTGCAACGCCCCCGCGATGTACAAAACTGTGAACGCTGTGGTGCAGTGCATTCAGGTATGCATGGGCCCTTAATGTGTTCCTGAATGGTCTGCCTGCTCTTCGCTTTCTCTTGGGCTTTTTTGACCACTTCAATACCGGGGGGCACTTGCACTCCCTTCCTGCCCAGGACAATTTTCAGCTTTCAGCGTCGTCGCACTTTGAATGACAATTGTGCGGTCATGCAACACTGTGAAAATTTAGAAAATTTTTTTTTTCTTAGTTATAAAATTTTGCAAATAAGTAATTTTTCTTCTTCATTGATGTGCGCTGATGAGTACTCATGAGGCGGCACAGATGGGCACCAATGGACTGCACTGATGGGTAACAAAGGGTACTGATAGGCTGTACTGATGGACACTGTTGAGGCTGTGCTGATGGTTACTCATGAGGGGGCACTGATGAGGCTGCCCTGATAGGTACTGATAGGCTGCAATGATGGTCACCGATAGGCTGCACTGATGGGTACTTATGAGGTGGCATTAGTAGGCTACACTGATGGGCACTCATGAGGTGGCACTATTAGGCTACACTGATGAGGCTGCACTGATGGGCACCGATAGGCACTGATGAGGCTGCACTGATGGGCACTCATGAGGCTGGCACTGATGAGGCTGCACTGATGGGTACTGATAGGCTGCATGATGGGTACTAATAGGCTGCACTGATAGATACTGATAGGCTGCACTGATGGGTACTGATGGGTACTGATGGGCTGCACTGATGGGTACTGATGGGTACTGATGGGTACTGATGGGCACTCATGAGGTGGCACTATTAGGCTACACTGATGAGGCTGCACTGATGGGCACCGATAGGCACTGATGAGGCTGCACTGATGGGCACTCATGAGGCTGGCACTGATGAGGCTGCACTGATGGGTACTGATAGGCTGCATGATGGGTACTAATAGGCTGCACTGATAGATACTGATAGGCTGCACTGATGGGTACTGATGAGGCGGCACTGATGAGGCTGCCTTGATGAGTACTGATAGGATGCACTTATGGGCACTTATGAGGCGGCACTGATGGGCACTCATGAGGCTGCATTAATAGGCTGCACTGATGGGCACTGATGAGGTGGCACTGATGAGGGTGCAATAATGGGCACTGACGGGCTACACTGATGGGCACCAATGGGCTGCATGATGGTTACTGATAGGCTGCACTTATGGGCACTTATGAGGCGGCACTAATAGGCTGCACTGATGGTTACTCATGAGGCGGCACTGATGAGGCTGCAATGATGGGCACCGATGGGCTGCACTGATGGGCACCAATGGGCTGCATGATGGGTACTGATAGGCTGCACTTATGGGCACTCATAAGGCTGCACTGATGGGTACTGATAGGCTGCACTGATGGGCACTTATGAGGTGGCACTAATAGACTGCACTGATGGGAACTGATAGGTTGCACTGATGGGCAATGACTAGCACTGATTATTATTATTGTACAGGATTTATATAGCGCCAACAGTTTACACGGAGCTTTACGATATAGAAGGGAGACAATACAGTTACAATACAATAAAATACAAGAGCGTTAAGAAGGCCCTGCTCAGAAGAGCTTACCATCTAATAGGGGGTGGGGCAAGTGGTACAAAAGGTTGTAACTGTGGGGAATGTGCTGAAGGAAGTGATAAAAGATTAGTTGGAGACGTGATAGGCTTCCCTGAAGAGATGAGTTTTGAGGGATCACCTGACGTCAGCAAGAGTAGGGGCTAGTCGGACAGATTGAGGTAGCGAGTTCCAGAGGATGGGAGAGGCTCTGGAGAAGTCCTGGAGATGAGCATTGGGAGGAGGAGACCAGGAAGCTTGAGAGTAAGAGGTCTAATGCCGTGTACACACGATGTACAAAAGACCGATGAGAGCTTTTCATCGGAAAATGCGTGTGTACGCTCCATCGGAATTTAGCTGGCCGAAATTCCCGCCAGCAAAAACTTGAGAGCATGTTCTCAATTTTTCAGACGGAAATTCCGATCGTCGTGTGTATGCAATTCCCACGCGCAAAAACTCACGCATTGCTCAGATTCAACTACGAGGCGGAAGCTATTGGCTACTGGGTATTGAACTTCCTTTTTCTAGTCTCGTCGTACGTGTTGTACGTCACCGCGTTCTAGACGGTCGGAATTTGGTGTGACCGCGTGTGTAGGCAAGACAGCTTGGGCGAAATCCCGTCGGAATTCCATTGGGAAAACCAATTTTTTTGACCCAAATTCCGTCCGTGTGTACGCTGCGTTCGGAGGAGCGGAGAGGACAGTTTGGGTGATATTTGGAGACAAGATTGGTGATGTAGCTCAGGGCAGAGTTGTGAATGGCTTTCTATGGGGCAGGTGGTACAAAGGGTTGTAACTGTGGGGAATGAGCTGATGGAAGTGGTAGAAGATCAGCTGGAGAAGTGATAGGCTTTTCCTGAAGAGATGAGTTTTCAGGGTTTGCCAGAAGGTAGCAAAAGTAGGGGATAGCCGGACCGGTGCAGGTAGTGAGTTCCAGAGGATGGGAGAGGCTCTAGAGAAATCCTGGAGACGAGCATGGGAGGAGGAGACGAGAGAGCTTGAGAGGAGGAGGTCTTGAGAAAAGCGGAGAGGAGGGTTTGGGTGATATTTGGAGACAAGATCGGTGATGGAGCTCGGGGCAGATTTGTGAAGGGCTTCGTATGTTGTAGTTAGTATTTTGAATTTAATTTGCTGGGCGATCGGAAGCCAGTGTAGGGATTGGTGGGGACTGCACTGATAATCAGCGCTGATTATCAGTGTAAACGATTTGCTGATAAGGTTTGCGGATTAACGGCTCTCCTTACCTTCAGCAGACACAACGTGGGAGGAAAGGACTGCCGATAACCAGTAAATCTGTTTTACATGTGACCAGCTGTGATTGGACACCAATGATCACATGGTAAAGGACTGCTGTAATTGGCCCTTTACCCTAATCTGATCTGCGATGCAGCAGACACAGAGGGCGCCAACAGGAGGACCGCGCCTGATGTGCCGCCGCAAAGAAGCTTCTATGAAAAACTCTTTCAGAACTTGCCAATTGGGCTGTAACCATCTTTTGGCTATTGTACAGTTGGCAAGTGGTTATATGTGTGGCCAGGGGGTAGTGAAAGCAAGAGATTGAGCTGTGCTTTTACCGCCCACCTAAACACGGAAATGCAGCCACAATACCTCAGGGTCGCGGCAAAAATGAAACAGTGTGTCGCCAACGTGACTGCTGTTGATTGCGATTTATTCAAGTGAATGGGGCTGTGGCAAAACCACTCTGCAGCTGTGCAGAGAGTTGGCATTTTGAAGGTTAAAGATGAATTCCAGAAATTCAGCTACTTTTTAGAAAGTGCAGGCACACCATGGGTCAAAGTGGATCTTCAGTCATTTTTTTATTTATTTTTTTCATCTTTCCATCTATTAAATCTTCTGCCCTTTGTTGTTGTTTTAACTTTGGATAGTAAAACAGGTTTTTTTTCTGCATGTAAATCCCTTATATAGCTCACTTCCTGTTTCTTGTCCAGTCATTAGCCTAGGCTTATGACATCATACACAGCTCTCTCTCTCACTTTCCTGAGAGTTTGCCAGGAAAGGAGGGGGGATGAGTCATAAGAGGGTCAAAGAGTGCTGCAGAGCTGGAGGTGTGCCTCTGTGTGTCTGTAAATCCAGGAAAGGAACAGGCAGCAGCTTCAGCTGCCCACAGTTAAAATGGCTGCAGCCAGACTCAGTGGTGGGAGATTTCTGCAGCATATTTGGCAAGTACAGAGTCACAGTATATATAAAATAATATGCAAAGTGGTTGGAGGGAAGCTTCAGAATGGCAAAGATGTTTTTATTACAAATTATGTGAGCAGACTGCAGCTCCTCTTTAAGTCAAAGGAGGTGCATGGCAGCTCCTGGGCTTAGCTTTATTACTTATATCTGAGGTTTATGGCGCTGTCGCAGCTTACACCGGCACTTGAGGCTGTGAGGGAGGATAGTGAGACACACAGAGGAGCTGTGCCCACCTCGCTGCCCATTCACAGAAGCCTTTGTATTTTGTGAATGATTTTACATAGTACAAAGGCATCTGTGATTGGGCAGGAGGAAGAGAGAGGCGGGCATTGCAGCTGCACTGACCCTAATGTTGAAGATGCTTAGGCCTGAAGCATCTGCGTTGGGAAAATAATTCTGTCAGATGTGAATAACAGAGCTAAGTCCAGGAGATGTCATTCACCTCCTTGGACTTTACGCATTGTGTGCCTTCACTTTTAACAAATGGTAAATTCCAGGAATTCCGTTTTAAAACAGGTGGGGAGGAGGTGAAGTATCCTATATCGGCTCCTCCCCACCTGTCAAACGCCCTCTTAAAAGTGATCCATCGCAGATTCCTTTCCAGAAGGGCGGCAGTAATAGCCAGACGTGTGGACGTGCCCTTAGTCCCCTTGCAATGTCCCACAAATACCTTCTGGTTCTGCCAGCGAGCGCAGCTTTCTGTGATGGGGTGACAACAATGCTGCACTGCTTCTGAATACAGAGCAGAGTTGTCACTCTCATATAGGCGGTGGGAAGACAAGCTGTTGTAGGAGGTGTGGCTATCAGCACTGCTGATTCACAAGCCTAGGTTGTCAATTATCACCTGGCCACACCCAGTCCAGCCCACTGCTTTCTAGATTGCCATCACTTCCAAAAACCCTCGCACCGTGAGCTGCAGTGTCTGGAAAGGAGAGCGTGTGAGACGCAAAGGAGGGTGTGGCTCAGAGTCAGGGAAGGCGACGTTTTTGTTTTCTTAATGAGGCTTTCGTTGTATTTAAGAGAGAGCTCATTTTTTAGTTTTTTGACAGTTTATGGATGCAACCCCTGTCAGGTTTTCTTTTTTTTTTTGTGTCCCCTATTGGAGAATTCCTTTCTTTTTTGGCCATAGTGACACAACAGAAAGTGAGTTGAAATCTCCCCAATGTGAGAAATGAGGGTGAATCTTCCCAGTGAGGACACAAAAAGTAGTAAAAACCAGACAGGGGTTCCAAACCATCGATTGCTGGGATTGTCAATTGGAAGAATTCTACAGGGATTCCAGGGTTGCCTTAAAGCGGAGGTCCACCCTAAAGTGGACCTTCCGCTCATTGGAATCCCCCCCCCCCTCCGGCGCCACAATTGGCACCTTTCAGGGGGGAGGGGGGTGCAGGTACCTGTACAGTACAGGTATCTGCACCCACTTCCGGGATAGCTATCTGCGGAAAGGGGCGTAGATTACGCCCCTTTCCGAAAGTCCCCCGCTGCCTGCTGGGAAACACACGGATCCCAGAGACAGCGGGGACCGTCCTTATTGCGCAGCGCGACTCGCGCATGCGCAGTAGGGAACCGGGAAATGAAGCCGAAAGGCTTCACTTCCTGATTCCCATACCCAAGATGGCGGCGGCATCACCCGAGAGACGTTCGAGAGATCGGCTTCGGGTGCCGACATTGCGGGCGCACTGGGCGGGTAAGTGTCCTTATTTTAAAAGTCAGCAGCTGCAGTATTTGTAGCTGCTGGCTTTTAAAAAAAAAAAAAACGGCGGACTCCCGCTTTAATGCAGTGGTTCTCAACCTTTCTAGTGCCATTGGCCCCTTGATAAAATTTCCCAAGTTGTGGGGACCCCTAACAGTAAGATTATTTTCCTAGCATGGGTTGTCGGCACCCAAGAGAAGACAAGTAATTTGCGCCCCTAACCCACAGACATTTAGCGCTCCCTGAGTCCCTTCCATTCATACAATATTAAAACCCCTTATGGTACATTTTTGGATGTACCACTCTCTCTTTGTTCTCCTTTCTTCCCCCTTTATCTCTCTCTATCCTATATTCTTGTTTTTTTTCCCCCCATCCCTCTCTCTAGCCATCTTTCTTGTTCTTTCTCTTATTCTTTCTCTCCCTTTTTCTTTGTTCCTGCCCATCTTTTCCTCTCCCTTCCATGTATTCTGGGAGTTGATTATGGGAGTTGGGATGAGTGGCAGTGCTGGCGGAGAGCTGGGATGAGTGGCGGGGAGTGGGGATGAGTGGCAGTGCTGGCGGGGAGTGGGGATGAGTGGCAGTGCTGGCGGGGGTTGGGATGAGTGGCAGTGCTGGCGGAGAGCTGGGATGAGTGGCGGGGAGTGGGGATGAGTGGAAGTGCTGGTGGAGAGCTGGGATGAGTGGCGGGGAGTGGGGATGAGTGGAAGTTCTGGCGGGGAGTGGGGATGAGTGGCAGTGCTGGTGGAGAGCTGGGATGAGTGGCGGGGAGTGGGGATGAGTGGAAGTGCTGGCGGAGAGCTGGGATGAGTGGCGGGGAGTGGGGATGAGTGGCAGTGCTGGTGGAGAGCTGGGATGAGTGGCGGGGAGTGGGGATGAGTGGAAGTGCTGGCGGAGAGCTGGGATGAGTGGCGGGGAGTGGGGATGAGTGGCAGTGCTGGTGGAGAGCTGGGATGAGTGGCGGGGAGTGGGGATGAGTGGAAGTGCTGGCGGAGAGCTGGGATGAGTGGCGGGGAGTGGGGATGAGTGGAAGTTCTGGCGGGGAGTGGGGATGAGTGGCAGTGCTGGTGGAGAGCTGGGATGAGTGGCGGGGAGTGGGGATGAGTGGAAGTGCTGGCGGGGAGTGGTGATGAGTGGCAGTGCTGGCGGGGGGTTGGGATGAGTGGCAGTGCTGACGGGGAGTGGGAATGAGTGGCAGTGCTGGCGGGGAGTGGGGATGAGTGGCAGTGCTGGCGGGGGTTGGGATGAGTGGCAGTGCTGGCGGGGGTTGGGATGAGTGGCAGTGCTGGCGGAGAGCTGGGATGAGTGGCAGGGAGTGGGGATGAGTGGAAGTGCTGGCGGAGAGCTGGGATGAGTGGCGGGGAGTGGGGATGAGTGGAAGTTCTGGCGGGGAGTGGGGATGAGTGGCAGTGCTGGTGGAGAGCTGGGATGAGTGGCGGGGAGTGGGGATGAGTGGAAGTGCTGGCGGGGAGTGGTGATGAGTGGCAGTGCTGGCGGGGGGGTTGGGATGAGTGGCAGTGCTGGCGGAGAGCTGGGATGAGTGGCAGGGAGTGGGGATGAGTGGAAGTGCTGGCGGAGAGCTGGGATGAGTGGCGGGGAGTGGGGATGAGTGGAAGTTCTGGCGGGGAGTGGGGATGAGTGGCAGTGCTGGTGGAGAGCTGGGATGAGTGGCGGGGAGTGGGGATGAGTGGAAGTGCTGGCGGGGAGTGGTGATGAGTGGCAGTGCTGGCGGGGGGGTTGGGATGAGTGGCAGTGCTGGCGGAGGTTGGGATGAGTGGCAGTGCTGGCGGGGGGTTGGGATGAGTGGCAGTGGTGGTGGGGGGTTGGGGTGAGCCAACTTAGGTGCTCTTGATCTAGGTCATCTGCTGATATGAGAACTGTAGTGGGGACCTTTAATGGCAACTCTAATCACATGCAGCAGTGACACCTATGCCAAAATCAGGAGATGGGGTCTCCTCCAGCCCCTCCCACTTCACATTCCTCAACAGTCAGCTGACCTCTAGTCTCCGCCCCCCAGCCATGCTGTGAACTGAATGGGTGGCTGCGAAGATGCTTGGTGGGCGGCTGCGGGCTCCAGAAACAGCCCTGTTAGGCGGCTACGAAAAGTCTGGGAGAGCGGTGCCGGCTTCAGGAACAGCCCAGGATTTGGTGAGTCCCGGCAAATCCTCATTTGACCTCCCAGGTTGAAAACCACTGCCTTCATGGATAATACTGCTCCTGTTTTTGAGGACTATCCCAGCTTCAGCTGTAAGCCGAGAGGACATTTAAACTTTGGGGTTAGCAGGTGAAATTTTTGATGGACTTTTATCCGCTTGCTTGATTTGCTGATATACATTGGTGGGAAAAAATGTTTCCTTTATTACTCCAACAATGAACAAGCTGTCCGGCCGGCTGCTTCTCCAAGTCCCGTTGTGATTTGGGAGGCGACGTTTTGTAAGAAACCCAAATGATCCTCCGCACAACGTGTCCTCCACATTTCCCCGAATCGGCCGCAGAGAGATGTGTATGATCAGGAGGACTATGGGGGTCTCTGGAAGGATTTTGGATTATGATTCGGTGGGCTCATATACCGTCTGTACAGGAATTCTGGTGATATAAATCTATAGATAGTGCTGACATTGTGTGATTTGTACAATATTTTATAGCTCTGCAATGTCTTATATCACTTTTTTCTGCTGCTTTCTACAATTCCTCTTTAAACAGATGTGAGAGAGGAAGACGTGGTGTGCCAGAGAACCCGATATTACCAGGAGGAGAGAACCCGTCCGAGATCACCCCACTCCTTCCGTCTGTGTGTGTATGTGGGCCCCGCCACAGACCCGTGTGGTCACTATGAGTGCAGAACAGAACCACAAATCCTCACCAATGTCTATCGCTTCTCAAATTCTGTTTGCTTGATCATCAGTAAGATCTTTTTATCTATCCATCTATGTAACTAGAACTTTCCCTATCTATCGATCTATCTTTCTATCGCTTTCCATTCTCAGATTCCATGTTTGCATGGCCAATATATCTATCTATTTATCTATCTATTGCTTTCCCTTCTCGGATTCCATGTTACAATGGCCACGATATTTATCTATCTATCTACAGTATCTCATTGGCTTACCTTTACATAGTGTAGCACTAACCCCCGATGGAGCTGCTGGTTATTTTTGGGCTTGCCGTTACCTTCCGTTCTCCTTGTGGCACGTCTAGGGGATGTCCCGTGGTAGATGACCCAGTAAAATGAGACTGACTATAGATCAGTGATGGAGAACCTTGGCACCCCTGATGTTTTGGAACTACATTTCCCATGATGCTCATACACCCTGCAGTGTGGTTGAGCATCATGGGAAATGTAGTTCCAAAACATCTGGGGTGCCAAGGTTCGCCATCACTGTTATAGATACACTTGAATGGATTTTATTAGCAAAACTCAAACCATTGAACAGTCTTTCAACTTGGGATCAGAGGGTTGGTGAAGGAAGTTCAGGTTCTCTCAATGTCAAAGTCGAAAAACGTTAAAGAACTTGCTTACTTTGACTGCATCCAGAGAATAGCCATTCGCAGCTGGATGATCCCTCAGGTTGGACAGTCCCTCTCTCACAAGGCCTAGCAGCCAACAAGGTGCTTATTCAGGAACAAAGTCTTTGTCACCGACGTTGTTACAGAACCATGTGGGAAACTAAGCTGTAGAACACTCGTAGGATATCTGGATCTTTCAGCCCGATTGGCGATATCCACAAGACCGGATTCTCTCGGTTACTTCAGCCCTTCCAGGCTCTTGTTAAGAAAACCAACCCGTACGTGGTGTTCTTCTAAAGAGTCCTCCCCTGGAATGCTCACTGGGTCTCACCCGAACCAGAGACGGCACCCAACCACCTCAGAATCCTCCTCCAGGTTCCCCGCCTTGGGCTAGCCAGCCCCGAGGCGTTAAAGTCAGGTGGATCCGCACCCCAGACCATAGCCTTCCTGGGGGCTGGTCAGGAGGACCAGGACCATGTAGTCAGCACATCATACTGGACCGGAACCCTGAACCACGTGACATCCGCATCTTAAATACCCTCTCCCAGAGGGCACAGCGAGAGGGCCACTCCCACTGACCTGGCTCTGAAAGAGAGTAACTTAAGCGCCTGACCAGACCATAGTTCCACGCCTGCCACCAGAGACAGTGCCCCCTTGTGGCCAGGCTGAACATCTCACAGTCCAGTCAGACTGATACAGAAGTCAAATTTAGACAAATAAACCCAAACTAAACTGCAGTTTAGGCAAAGTTTAATTTTGAAAAACGCAAAGCGCCTGCTCATCAGGAGCCGCCGCTACAATAGGATATCCCCTCTTCAATCGATCATGAATGCTGCTGCCAGACTCACCCACCTTACAAATGGCTCAGTGCCTGCTACATCTATCTATGTATGTATCTATCTATCTATCTATCTATCTATCTATCTGTCTGTCTGTCTGTCTGTCTGTCTGTCTGTCTGTCTGTCTGTCTGTCTATCTATCTATGTATCGCTTTACCTTCTCAGATTCCATGTTTGCACAGCCAAGATATCTATCTTTCGCTTTCCATTCTCAGATTCCATGTTTGCATGGTCAAGATTATCTCTCTCTCTCTATCTATCTATCTATCTATCTATCTATCTATCTATCTATCTATCTATCTATCTATCTATCTATCTATCTATCTATCTATCTATCACTTTCCCTTCTCGGATTCCACGTTTGCACGGCCAAGATATCTATCTATCTACAGTATCTCATTGGCTTACCTTTACATAGGATATCCCCTGTCACGTACCTAGTGGAAGATTCCAACCTGCAGGGAGAGACCTCTCTTGCGGCTCCGACACGAGGGCCCTGGTAGAGTATACAGGAAGCACAAGAGTCCGGAGTGGCACGAGTGCCTGGCAGGATCAACAGCAGCGGAGGGGTCTGGAACCCAGGAAGTACTGTGTAGCGGAACCTCTAGCAGGATCAGGAGACAGGCTGGGACCAGGGAAGGAGCTGGATCAGCAGGCAGGTGCAGCAGGCTGGAGCAGAACAGCAGGTAGGCAGCTGGTAACAAGGACACAGAAGCAGGAACTCAGGCTGAAGCTGGACTGCAGGCAGGAGCTGGATCAACAACTGGAGGCAGGACAGCAGACAGGCACCAGGAACCAGGATGCTGGAAGCAGGGAAGTCAGACAGGCCGGGTCAGAGGTCAGGCGGTGAGCGGAGGTACCAAAGGAGTAAGCAGGAGGATGGTCGGACAAGCCGGGTCGGTAATCAGGCAGACAGCAGAGGTACCGGAGGATTAAGCAGAAGGGTAGTCAGGCAGGCCGGGATCAGGTGCAGGCGGATAGCAGGAATGGTAGGTAGACAAGCCGGGTCAAAGGTCACAGAAGGCAGGTTCTCAGGGTCAGGATACTCGCACGCTGTATATCAGACAGCAAAAGCTCAATGTAACAGACCGAGTTAAATAGCCCCTCTGGCACCAACAGGCGCGTGCACACCCGCGAACGCGCGGCGAAAGGCCCAGACTGACTTTTGCTGGCAGGATCTTCCTGACATCCCCTCTTCAATCGATCATGAATGCTGCAGCCACACTCCTCAACCCTTCAAACCGCTCAGTGTCGGCTACCCCTCTCTGCCAGTCCCTCCATTGGCTGCCACTCGCCCAACAAATTAAATTTAAAATACTAACAAGTTACAAAGCCATCCACAACTCGGCCCCCGGCTACATCACTAGCCTAGTCTCAAAATACCAACCTGATCGTTCTCTTCGTTCCTCCTCAGACCTCCTGCCCCCTAGCTCCCTCATCACCTCCTCCCATATCCACCTCCAGGACTTCTCCCGAGCCTCTCCCATCCTCTGGAATACCCTACCCCCCAATCTGTCAGACTGTCTCCAAATCTGTCTACTTTTAGGCGATCCCTGAAAACGTTTCTCTTCGGAGAAGCCTACCTTGCCTCCATCTAAAACAACTTACTTTTATTTTATTCATCAACTCACCCTAAACAGTTATTACCCTTTTACGTAACACTTGACCCTCCCTCCTAGATTGTAAGCTCTAATGAGCAGGTCCCTCTGATCCTTCATGTATTGAAAGTGAACTGTCTGCCCCCCTGTTGTAAAGCACTGTGCCAACTGTCAGCGCTATATAAATCCTGTATAATAGGCTTCTCAGATTCTTTGATTAGCCAGTAGAGAGATGCTGGTCTTCCAGTCAGTAGGATGTAATGGAAAGAGGTTGGTGCACGTGGTGTGTGAGGGTGTCAGGTTCTCGTTTTGCACGGGCAGATCGCTACAATGATGTCATCAATAACATGGATTATATAGATAATGTCATCCCTAGCTACACCGATAATCTGGCACCATGCTGATCTGTTAATTTGGAGTCCCAATGACCAACCCCGACCTGTCCTCCCTTCCTCTGACGCTCCTCTCCACTCCATCTTCTTCCAGTGGCCTCTGATCTTCTGATTGAAGAAGAAGCTGGCAGAACACTGGAAACAACTGACTACCACGGGGGGCAGCAGAGACTTGCCACATCCAGAAAGTGACTATAGGATTCCGCCACGGAAAACCACCATAGAGATTATTTCTACCACCAGCCTGTTCTATGTAATGCTCAATAATGACAGGTTCTCTTTTCTCCCTGATTTTAATTAGTGAGTACAGGCCTTCCTAGGAAGTGAGGAATGGCAGCACAGCTGGAGTTCTAATGTATTACATGTGTTATTGTTAATGACACAACTTCTTCCCCAAAGTGTTACATTGTGTTCTAAATCTACATGTCTGATGATTGCGGTGAAGACCACACTGCCTTTCAACCAATAGAATCTTCCCCTCCAGCGCTGTCTACTGTGCAAATGTATGAGAGGGTGATGATAAGTTCTCCGCCTCACCCGATTTCCAAAATCCGAGCACAATTCTGTCATTGCAGATGGGAGCGTTCCTTTATATCAGCCGTGTTTACTTAAAATTCAAGAAGATCCAACCAGTAAAACCTTCTCCTAGCAAAGATCCAAATCTTACATCAGATGCCCCCATCACAGTGCCCCCTCACATCAGATGTCCCCATCACAGTGCCCCCTCACATCAGATGTCCCCATCACAGTGCCCCCTCACATCAGATGTCCCCATCACAGTGCCCCCTCACATCAGATGTCCCCATCACAGTGCCCCCTCACATCAGATGTCCCCATCACAGTGCCCCCTCACATCAGATGTCCCCATCACAGTGCCCCCTTATATCAGATGTCCCCATCACAGTGCCTCCTTACATCAGATGTCCCCATCACAGTGCCCCCTCACATCAGATGCCCCCATCACAGTGCCCCCTTACATCAGATGTCCCCATCACAGTGCCCCCTCACATCAGATGTCCCCATCACAGTGCCCCCTCACATCAGATGTCCCCATCACAGTGCCCCCTCACATCAGATGTCCCCATCACAGTGCCCCCTCACATCAGATGTCCCCATCACAGTGCCCCCTTACATCAGATGTCCCCATCACAGTGCCCCCTTACATCAGATGCCCCCATCACAGTGCCCCCTCACATCAGATGTCCCCATCACAGTGCCCCCTTACATCAGATGTCCCCATCACAGTGCCCCCTCACATCAGATGTCCCCATCACAGTGCCCCCTCACATCAGATGTCCCCATCACAGTGCCCCCTCACATCAGATGTCCCCATCACAGTGCCCCCTTACATCAGATGTCCCCATCACAGTGCCCCCTTACATCAGATGTCCCCATCACAGTGCCCCCTCACATCAGATGCCCCTATCACAGTGCCCCCTTATATCATATGTCTCATCACAGTGCCCCCCTCACATCAGATGCCCCCATCACAGTGGCCCCCTTACATCAGGTGTCCCCATCACAGTGCCCCCTTACATCAGGTGTCCCCATCACAGTGCCCCCTTACATCAGGTGGCCCAATCACAGTGCCCCCTTACATCATATGTCCACATCACAGTGTCCCCTTACATCAGGTGTCCCCATCAGAGTGCCCCCCTTATATCAGGTGTCCCCATCACAGTGCCCCCTTACATCATGTGGCCCAATCACAGTGCCCCTTACATCATATGTCCACATCATAGTGCCCCCTTACATCAGGTGTCCCAATCAGAGTACCACCCTTATATCAGGTGTCCCCATCACAGTGCCCCCTTATTTCAGATGCCCCCATCACAGTGCCCCCTTATATCAGATGTCCCAATCACAGTGCCCCCTTACATCAGATGTCCCCATCACAGTGCCCCCTCACATCAGATACCCCCATCACAGTGCCCCCTCACATCAGATGCCCCATCACAGTGCCCCCTTATATCAGATGTCCCAATCACAGTGCCCCCTTACATCGGATGTCCCAATCACAGTGCCCCCTCACATCAGATGTCCCCATCACAGTGCCCCCTCACATCAGATGCCCCCATCACAGTGCCCCCTCACATCAGATGCCCCCATCACAGTGCCTCCTTACATCAGATGCCCCCATCACAGTGCCTCCTTACATCAGGTGCCTTCATCACTGTGCCCCTTACATCAGGTGTCCCCATGATGACAGTGCCCCCTTACATCAGGCATCCCCATCATAGTGTCCCCTTACATCAGGTGTCCTCATCACTCTGCCCCCCTTACATCAGTTGTTCCCATCGCAGTGCTCCCTTACATCAGGTGTCCTCATCACAATGCCCCCTTACATCAGGTGCCCTCATCACAGTGCCACCTTATATAAGGTGCCCTCATCACTGTGCCCCTTACATCAGGTGTCCCCATGATGACAATGCCCCTTTACAGCAGGTGTCCCCTTATATCAGGCGTCCCCATCACAGAGTCCCCTTACATCAGGTGCCCCATCACTGTGCTCCCCTTAAAACAGGTGCCCTTATCACTGTGCCCCCTTACATCAGGTGCCCCCATGATGACAGTGTCTCTTTACCTTGGGTACCCTCATCGCAGTGCCCCCTTACATCAGGCGTTCCTATCACTGTGCCCCCTTACATCAGCTGTCCCTAATCACAGTGCACCCTTAAATCAGGCATCCCCATCACAATGCCCCTTAAATTAGGTGTCACCATCACTGTGCTCCCCTTACATCAGGTATATTCATCATTGTGCCCCTTACATCAGTTGTCCCTACCATGCTGCCCCCCTACATCAGGTGTCCCCATCACAGTGCCCCCTTACATCAGGTGTCCCCATCACTGTACCCCTCACATCAGGTGTTCCCATCACATTGCTCCCTTACTTCAGGTGTCCCCATCACAGTGACCCCTTACACCAGGTGTCCCCATAACAGTGCCTCCTTACATGAGGTGTTCCCATCACTGTGCCCCCTTACATCAGGTGCCCCTATGATGATAGTTTCCCTTCACACCAGGTGTTCCCATCACAGTGTTCCCTTACATCAGTGCCCCTATCACTGTGCCTCCTTACATCAGTTGTTCCCATCACTTTGCCCCCTTACTTAAGTGCCCCATCACAGTGCTCCCTCAAATCAGTGCCCTGACGTTCAGCCTGAACACCACCTGCCCTGACTGAAGATTTGTTTGGTAACTTTTTTATATACAATCAAAGAATCTTCTTCGCACTGAAACCCAGGCAACAAGCTAACAACAGATAACAGACATGCATTTGGGCTGCTTTACCTGTAAAAGGTATTTTGTTCTGTCCATTCAGTCCTAAGAAATACACAGATCTGCCACTTAGCACTGTGTTGGGGAGGTTCCGGGGGAGCAGAGTGGAGGGTGTTGGGGACGTTCAGGGGGAGCAGAATGGAGGGTGTTGGGGAGGTTCAGGGGGAGCAGAGTGGAGGGTGTTGGGGACGTTCAGGGGGAGCAGAGTGGAGGGTGTTGGGGAGGTTCAGGGGGAGCAGAGTGGAGGGTGTTGGGGAGGTTCAGGGGGAGCAGAGTGGAGGGTGTTGGGGAGGTTCAGGGGGAGCGGAGTGGAGGGTGTTGGGGAGGTTCAGGGGGAGCGGAGTGGAGGGTGTTGGGGTGGTTCAGGGGGAGCGGAGTGGAGGGTGTTGGGGAGGTTCAGGGGGAGCAAAGTGCAGGGTGTTGGGGAGGTTCAGGGGGAGCAGAGTGGAGGGTGTTGGGGAGGTTCAGGGGCAGCAGAGTGGAGGGTGTTCGGGAGGTTCAGGGGGAGCAGAGTGGAGGGTGTTGGAGAGGTTCAGGGGGAGCAGAGTGGAGGGTGTTGGGGAGGTTCAGGGGGAGCAGAGTGGAGGGTGTTGGAGAGGTTCAGGGGGAGCAGAGTGGAGGGTGTTGGGGAGGTTCAGGGGGAGCAGAGTGGAGGGTGTTGGGGAGGTTCAGGGGGAGCAGAGTGGAGGGTGTTGGGAAGGTTCAGGGGGAGCAGAGTGCAGGGTGTTGGAGAGGTTCAGGGGGAGCAGAGTGGAGGGTGTTGGGGAGGTTCAAGGGGAGCAGAGTGGAGGGTGTTGAGGAGGTTCAGGGGGAGCGGAGTGGAGGGTGTTGGGGACGTTCAGGGGGAGCGGAGTGGAGGGTGTTGAGGAGGTTCAGGGGGAGCGGAGTGGAGGGTGTTGGGGAGGTTCAGGGGGAGCGGAGTGGAGGGTGTTGAGGAGGTTCAGGGGGAGCGGAGTGGAGGGTGTTGGGGACGTTCAGGGGGAGCGGAGTGGAGGGTGTTGGGGAGGTTCAGGGGGAGCAGAGTGGAGGGTGTTGGGGACGTTCAGGGGGAGCAGAGTGGAGGGTGTTGGGGAGGTTCAGGGGGAGCAGAGTGGAGGGTGTTGGGGAGGTTCAGGGGGAGCAGAGTGGAGGGTGTTGGGGAGGTTCAGGGGGAGCAGAGTGGAGGGTGTTGGGGAGGTTCAGGGGGAGCAGAGTGGAGGGTGTTGGGGAGGTTCAGGGGGAGCAGAGTGGAGGGTGTTGGGGAGGTTCAGGGGGAGCAGAGTGGAGGGTTTGGGGAGGTTCAGGGGGAGCAGAGTGGAGGGTTTGGGGAGGTTCAGGGGGAGCAGAGTGGAGGGTGTCGGGGACGTTCAGGGGGAGCAGAGTGGAGGGTGTTAGGGGGGTTCAGGGGGAGCAGAGTGGAGGGTTTCAGGGGGAGCAGAGTGGAGGGTGTTAGGGGGGTTCAGGGGGAGCAGAGTGGAGGGTTTCAGGGGGAGCAGAGTGGAGGGTGTTAGGGGGGTTCAGGGGGAGCAGAGTGGAGGGTTTCAGGGGGAGCCGGGTGGAGGCTGAAGGGTTACATGGATTTTACATATCTGGTATAGAGGAATTCTGGATGGAGATCATTATACCAGAGCTGGAATGGAGTTTGGAGGTGGAATCGCAGCGGAGGTAGCTGAGCTCCAGCATTGCTCACATTCCACAAACGATTATTACAGAGAGCCAGAGGACAGAAATACTTTATCAGCTGTGTAATGCTGTATGATGGTGTATGGCCCATATATGTGGTGGACAGACTGCCGGCCCGACCTCTGTGTGTCATTGAGAGGAGAAGACAAGGCCGATAACATTGCCCATTCTTAATCACCTAAAAGTCATATTTCAGTTAGTGGTGGGAATTACCATCTGTCATTGTCTTCAGGTTCTGTCGCTGGTTATACTGGGATGTTCTCCCTTCTGCCTCCTCTCATTATATTCTCGATGAATTCACCCCTCTGCTAGCACAGGACAAATTGTAATGGCACCAGCACAGCAGAGACCTCACCAATAGAATCCCTAACGCCGCGTACACACGACCGGATTTCCAGCTTCATCTGACTTTTTTCTTCAAATATTCCGCCGGACCTAGAAATAGAACATCTTTCAAATCTGTCCGACGGAATCAATTCCTATCGAGAAAACCGTTCGTCTGTGTGCTGGTCCAACGAACCAAATACGATGCAAGGGCAGCTATTGGCTACTGGCTATTGAAGTTCCTTTTCTCGTCCGGTTGTACGTCATCACGTTCAAAACTAACGGACTTTCGTCCGTTCGTGTGTGGGCAAGTCCATTCGGTCGGAAGTCCATCGGACCTTTTCTGCCGTAAAATCCGGTGGTGTGTACGCGGCATTAGAGATAGATGAGCCTAAAGATGAGCATCTACCGAACACTGACTAAAAAATCAATATACTGCTCCTTCTCACAATGCAATTCAGGTAGCTCACCGAAAACAATGCTCTCCCTGTGCGGCTCACATCTCACAAAATCCATCAGATGGTCCTTGATTGCTTATTTCACCGGATCGGGGGTTGGCTCCGTCATCATAACAAAAGGAAACAGGCAGCGGAGCCTTGCGGCTTCACTTGCCCGTTTCCTACTGCGCATGCACGAGTCACGTGGCGCTTTGTGATTGGACGCCTGTCTACTGTCCCAGAAGACATCGCGCCCCATCTCCCAGGAGACAACGCGAGGGAAGACAAGAACCGCGGAGTAGGAAGTGGGCAGATAAGGACCATCTGCCTAGCAACAAACATTTCTGGTATGTATATATATATATTTTTTTCAAATATTTTTTTATGTATTTTAAGGAGCATGTTTATGTATTTTTTTTTTTTTGGGTGGACCTCCGCTTTAATGTGTTCCTTGTGATTAGCACCAGAGTCCAGCAGCACCAGGGTCCAGGACCAGCAGTAACTTTATTGCACTGTGGGCCCCAGGCTGTGCTCATTTCATGGGCCCACCACTAATTTAACCAATACAAATTTCAAAAAGAACCCGTGTACTAGACGTGCCTCAATACCTACCACAGATTTCATTTTGGATTAGATTTTATGCAGCAGTGTACTCTGCGAATGACACTACGTGGCCAAATATGTGTGGAAAAAGGACCATCACACTTATATGAGCTTGTTTTGGACAACCCATTCCAAAACCCCGGTCAATGACATGGAGTTGGCCTCAGCTTTGTGGCTATAACATCCTCCACTTTTTTTGGAAGGCTTTCCACAAGATTATGGAGGGTACCTGTGGGAATTTGGTTCCATTCAGCCCAAGGAACATTTCTGAGGTCAGGTATTTATGTTGGATGAGAAGACCTGGCTCACAACTGGCGTTCCAATTCATCCTA
Source organism: Lithobates pipiens (assembly GCF_037356315.1). Taxonomy (NCBI): domain Eukaryota; kingdom Metazoa; phylum Chordata; class Amphibia; order Anura; family Ranidae; genus Lithobates; species Lithobates pipiens. The sequence goes on from NW_027507718.1 coordinate 543,608,706, forward strand.
AAGGTGTTCAGTAGAGTTGAGGTCGGGTCTCTGTGAGGGCCACTAAAGCCCCGTACACACGAGAGGACTTATGTCCGACAGACTTCCGAAGGAGTTCCGCCGGAGTTCTGACGGACTTTCCGAATGAGCGGACTTGGCCACACACAATCACACCAAACTCCGACGGATTCGAACGTGATGACGTACGACTGGACTCGAATAAGGAAGTTCATAGCCAGTAGCCAATAGCTGCCCTAGCGTCGGTTTTAGTCCGTCGGAATAGCATACACACGAGCAAATTTTTCGGAGGAACTGGGTCCGGCGGAGTTCCGTCGGAAAAATTTGAAGCATGTTCCATTTTCTAAAGTCTGTCAGACTTTTGCGAATCAAAAGTCCGTTGCAGCCCCACACACGATCGAATGGTCTGCCGGAATCATTCCGTCAGACTTTGGATGTCGAAAAGTCCGCTCGTGTGTACGGGGCCTAAGAGTTCCTCCACACCAAACGAATGTTTTATGAATTTGATGGGCCTCTCTGAAGTCTGAGACCTTGGGCTGCCACTGGTCCTGGACCTGGTTTCCCCTGGGGACACTGCCATTCTTAGCCCTTGTACACACGGTCGGACATTCCGATGGACAATGTCCGATAGGACCGTGTTGTCGGATAATCCGACAGTGTGTGGGCTCCATCGGACTGTTTCCGTTGGAGTATCCGACGGACCAAGTTTTCCAGCTGGGCTATAAAATTTTCCGACAACATGATCCGATCGGACTTTGTCCGTTCATGTGTAGAGAATTCCGATCGGACAAAGTGCCACGCATGCTCAGATCAAATTCCTAGACCAAAGCTATTGGCTACTAGCCTGAACGTAGTCCCGTCCTAACGAAATAACGTCATCACGTTAATGACGATCGGATTTTCTGACAACTTTGTCCGACTGTGTGTATGCAACAGTTTCGGACAAAATCCGTCGGACAAAATCCGACGGATTTGGTTGTTGGAATGTCCAACCGTGTGTACAAGGGCTTAGGGATTGTAAGATCAGATGGGAAATCGGACAAGTACATAGATGCAAAATGAACAGAAAATGTTCAGCCCTGTAGATCAATTCCTTTAGTGACAATTATACATGAAAGATCTTTCACATGATCTAGCAGAATCTCTAACCTCTTCCAGTCTAATGGGAAACCTTTGAGGCCACAGTCCGCTGACATCCTTCAATATGTTGTGGGTTGTGAGGCATAGCGGGTGCAAAGAATGGTGAAAGGTCATTGGGCGCCAGACATTTCTTGGATGCAAAAGAGGTTTTATTTCTTTTAATAGTCCTTTTTATATTTTGCAAGGGAAAGAGGGTTAGGGCCAGGACACCCTTAAGTGGTTGCAATTTCAATAGGCAGACTTCGAGACTTCAATAGGAAGACAGCCATACAGGGAAAGGTGCCACTTCTGCACGTGCAGGTTTGCTGTCTCCTATGGTAACAGTATTTAACAGTTCAAAACACAAAGTTCAACAGTTCTCTCAGCTTCACTACGATGTCCACTTGTATCTCTTCAGCCCCTTAAGCTCCTGGTCTCTCATTGGACTCTCTGATTCACTGACTCTGAATCCCGTGAGCTCCTCAAGGCTTCTGCAATGGTATCTCCCTCAAGCGTCACCCACCCTTCCTTGCTGGGTCCCTAGCTTGGCACTCCAGGTCCAGCTTCACCCCCATCCTCCCGTCACCTCCCCCTACCCTCACACCTTGTTTAGGAATCGTCCTACAGTACCCTCTTGGCAATCCCTAGGGACCCTTCTCCTCCTTAGATCCATCCAGTTACCTTTTTTTTTGTTCAACCAGAAGGATCCTCTGTTTTTGTTCTGTCTTTCTTTAGTTTTTGTTTTTTGCTATGTACTTTGCTACTTTTGTCATAACTGCCATTGTGTACAAAAACATTCTCTGACACTAAAAAAAATAAAAAATAAAAAAAGGAATTCCGGGCACAGGGTACTACTGCATTTCAAGCAACAAACAGGCCAGATTGCAAGGGACCACACTTCGGGACACAGGTCCCCTTGCAAGAGTATCTTCAGTCTGCCCACATGGCAGCCAAAGACAGAAACTTTCTTCATTGTTTTTCAACCAACAACCTGTTGAAGTTCACAGATCGCCCTTCAGGGTGAAACACCCCAACAACTTTAACCTTTTAGCCAACGTGGCTCAAATGATCGCTCCCTGTAACTGCCGGCAGCATTCAGTCCAGCACAGTCCTGGTATTACAGCTCTGTAATGCTCTCTGATTCAAACAGGCTCTCTGATTCACGGACTCTGAATCCCGTGAGCTCCTCGAGACTTCTGTGGTGGTATCTCTCTCAAGCGTCACCCATTCTTCCCTGCTGGGTCCCTAGCTTGGCGCTCCAGATACCTTTCAAACTTCACCCCTGCATACCGGCTCGGTCCCTGGCTTGACACACAAGGCTGCTCTGCAAGCGTTAACTCCGCTGGTTGGGTCCCTGACTTGATACCCAATTCTATACCCACAGTTAATCCAGAGGAAGGCGAAAAACCCCAGCAGAGCCATGATCCAATTTGCTACAGCAGGGGAAAAAATTCCTTCCTGATCCCCCGAGAGGCAATCGGATTTTCCCCGGATCAACTTTACATATAAATGTCAGTACCCAGTTATATTCTGTACATTCAGGAAATAATCCAGACCTTTCTTAAAGCAATCCACTGAGCTGGCCATAACCACCTCTGGAGGAAGTCTATTCCACATTTTTACAGCTCTTACTAGCGGCCATAACCCATTGCAGGGCGGCCTTAACTTAATGGGCTTACCGATTACCTTCTCTCGGCCTGCTCCTCCGTGTCTAGAGGTTCCCAGGGTTGATACCCAACGACTTGTACACTGACACAGATGAAGTCCTTTCAAAAAGGTTTATTTTGCAGTAGAACTTTCACAAACACAGTCTCTTAGGCCGCGTACACACGCGGGGACTGTTCGCTCAACTTTGTCCGCTGAACAGTGTTTCAGCGGACAGTCCGCTCGTGTGTGGGCTTTCAGCGGACAGTTTCAGCGGACAGTTTGCTGAACAAAGTTTTTCGGAAATTCCGAAAAACTGTCCGCTGAAACTTTGTTTCAGTGAACAGTCCCCTCGTGTGTAGGCTTGTTCGTCAAACTAAGTTCCGCGCATGCTCAGAAAGGATTTACACGGCGAAGTTTGCATTGCAGTGTATAGGACGTCGTTTTCTAGTCCCGTCGTACGTGCCGTTCACGTCATCGCGCACGGTTTCAGCGGACTGTTCGTTCGTCGTGTGTGGGCAAGTCCGTCCATGCTAATTTGGAGCGGACTGTCCGCTGAAACTGTTTGACGGACAAAGTTGAGCGAACCCCGCGTGTGTACGCGGCCTTAGGGAACAGAGGGCACGGGTGAAGAACTCAGACACCTTGAACTGCAATTTTAGCAAAGTCTCTATTTCCACCCAGAGAGTAGCCACTCGCAGCTGGGTACTTCAAGGCTGAACAGACCTCTATCCAGAGATCATGGCAGTCAGCACATTGACTCAAAATTTGAACAATCAACTGAGGGTATACAGGAACCTTTTTCCAACTGTACCTGGAACGTTTCCCACTTCCTTTATGGTACTAGAAAATTGTGAATTTGTCAATGTCCTTCCCAACTCAGTAACCAGGCACTTCTCAGGATGCCACTTGTCGGCCCTCCTCCAAAGAGTCCTCCCCCGGTCACTTCCACGAGCTGTGGTGCCCCTCCAAGCCGAGAGCACACCCGGACACCCTGAATCCTCCCTCAGTTACTGCGCCTCGGACCAGCAGGTTCCGAGACTCGGGAACAGACGGATCCCTACCCCAGACCAGACAGGTCTATCGGACCACTAAGAGGAACATGTCGTGGGATGGCGAAACACCCTGTGACCGGGACCCCTCACAGGGCTACCCCGGTCCTGGAACCAGAACAGACCCCATGGGTCTCACAAACAACTCCGGAACCCTGAACACGTGACCCACACCTGTTTAAGTACCCCCTCCCAGACTCCTCAGCGGGCCCCGACACTCCCGCTGATTGGCTCCGAGAGGGTCGCTATCCAAACATCCAACCAGGCTTGGTTCTGGCCTGTCATGTGCACCTCACCGTTCACATGACCAGGCAGAACTTTCAAACATAGCCTGGCCAGACTGGTGTTAGGAGTACCTACAATAATTAACCCTCAGAACCTTTATTGTCCCAAGGCGAAAAAACTAAATTTACAATGCGTGTGACATTTGATCCCAAATGTCATCCACTACACAGTGAAGAAACCTTTCCATATTTGGAGATGAAATCTCTTTTCCTCTAGACGTAAAGAGTGCCCCCTTGTCCTCTGTGTTGACTGTAAAGTGAATAAGTCAACACCAAGTTCACTATATGGACCCCTTATATATTTGTACATGTTGATCATATCCCCCCCTTAATCTCCTCTTCTTAAGAGTGAACAAATTCAGTTCCTCTAATCTTTCCTCATAGCTGAGCTCCTCCATGTCTCTTATCAGTTTGGTTGCCCTTCTCTGCACTTTCTCCAGTTCCCCGATATCCTTTTTGAGAACTGGTGCCCAAAACTGAACTGCATATTCCAGATGAGGTCTTACTAATGATTTGTACAGGGGGGCAAAATGATATCTCTCTCTCTGGAGTCCATACCTCTCTTATACAGGAAAGGACTTTGCTCGCTTTGGAAACCGCAGCTTAGCATTGCATGTTATTATTGAGCTTATGATCTACCAAAACCCCCAGATCCTTCTCCACTATGGATCCCCCCATTTGTACTCCCCCTAAAATGTATGATGCATATTCTTAGCCCCCAAGTGCATAACTTTACATTTCTCAACATTAAACCTCATCTGCCACGTAGTCGCCCAATTAGACAGAGCATTGAGGTCGGCTTGCAAATTGGAGACATCCTGTAAGGACGTTATTCCACTGCATAGCTCGGTGTCATCTGCAAAGACGGAAATGTTACTTTTGATCCCAGACCCAATATCATTTATAAAGATATTAAAAAGTAAGGGTCCCAGCACTGAACCTTGGGGTACACCACTGATAACCTTACACCATTCAGAGTAAGAATCATTAACCACTACTCTCTGAATTCTGTCTTTTAGCCAGTTTTCTATCCATTTACAAACTGATATTTCCAAGCCTGTAGACTTTACCTTACACATGAGCCATGTGTGCGGAACTGTATCGAACGCTTTTGCAAAATCCAAGTATACCACATCCACCGCCACCCCTCTGTCCAAGTATACCACGTCCACAGCCACCCCTCTGTCCAAGTATACCATGTCCACTGCTACCCCTCTGTCCAAGTATACCACGTCCACTGCTACCCCTCTGTCCAAGTATACCACGTCCACAGCCACCCCTCTGTCCAAGTATACCACGTCCACTGCTACCCCTCTGTCCAAGTATACCACGTCCACTGCTACCCCTCTGTCCAAGTATACCATGTCCACCGCCACCCCTCTGTCCAAGTATACCATGTCCACCGCCACCCCTCTGTCCAAGTATACCACGTCCACAGCCACCCCTCTGTCCAAGTATACCACATCCACCGCCACCCCTCTGTCCAAGTATACCATGTCCACCGCCACCCCTCTGTCCAAGTATACCACGTCCACTGCTACCCCTCTGTCCAAGTATACCATGTCCACAGCCACCCCTCTGTCCAAGTATACCACGTCCACTGCCACCCCTCTGTCCAAGTATACCATGTCCACAGCCACCCCTCTGTCCAAGTATACCACGTCCACCGCCACCCCTCTGTCCAAGTATACCACGCCCACCGCCATCCCTCTGTCCAAATATACCATGCCCACCGCCACCCCTCTGTCCAAGTATACCATGTCCACAGCCACCCCTCTGCCCAAGTATACCACGTCCACAGCCACCCCTCTGTCCAAGTATACCACATCCACCGCCACCCCTCTGTCCAAGTATACCACGTCCACCGCCACCCCTCTGTCCAAGTATACCACATCCACCGCCACCCCTCTGTCCAAGTATACCACGTCCACCGCCACCCCTCTGTCCAAGTATACCACGTCCACCGCCACCCCTCTGTCCAAGGTTTTACTTACCTCCACATAAAAAGAAATTAGGTTTGTTTGACAACTTCTGTCTTTCATGAATCCATGCTGTCTGTTGCTTAAAATATTTTTTTCCAGCAAGAACTCATCTATGTGGTCTTTCATTAAACTCTCCAGTAACTTTCCGACTATAGAAGTTAAACAGGTCTATAGTTACTTGGTAAAGACTGTTCCCTTTTTAAATGTGGCCCTGCGCCAATCCAGTGGTACCATTCCCTTCATTAATGAGCCCCTAAAAATTAGATACAATGGCTTTGAAATGACAGAGCTCAATTCTTTTAGGATCCATGGGTGGATGCCATCAGGTCCAGGTGCCTTATCCACCTTTACTCTGTCTAAATATTTCTGGACCATATGACTTTTGAGCCTCTGTGGGTCATTTGGGGCTGTGTCACTACCACCCTCATTATGGACATGAGCTCCCCCATGCTCCTTTGTATACACAGAGCTGAAGAATGTATTTAATACATTTGTCTTCTATTTGTCCCCAATTCACCCACTCTAGATTATTTTGTAAAGGGCCGACATGCTCAGGCCTGACCTTTTTACTATTAATATATTTGAAGAAATTTGTTGGGGGTTTGTCCTACTATCTTTTGCAGTCCCAACCCTGCGCTGCCCTCTTACTTCTGATTAGGCCCTCACACAGCCTAGCAGCCAGATGCCCCTGGGATAGGCCCAATCTCCAGCCTAGCAGCCCAGGACAGACGACACATGTCCACCCAGACGGCAGTCCAGGTGGCACTGGCACGGAACACAGATCACCTGACTCCACCCGAATATATAGGTTCTCCCAGCAGGCTAAGGGATTCAAGAAGACCCCAGCCCATTGGCTGAGATATCCCATATACCCATAACTTGACCTTGAAATGTCCTTCTCACATCTAATGCCACCAAGTGCCCGGCCACCTAGTGGCAGAAGAGAAAAGTACAACAATGCCAAACTTGGGGAGAAATCAGTGGATCTCTAACAACTATCTACAGTAGCTTCTCCTGATAGGGAATTTGGTTTGGAGCTCTTGACTAAACCCCAGGGTGCTACACTTATTTTTAGACGAGTAAATGTTTAGATCTAAATCGCCTATTTCTTTAGAACTCTTTTCGGTAACTGCAGTGTTATTCTGAACAGATCTTTCACAACATCTTTTGAGGAAGATTGCACCCTGTGAAATCTTCACCTGAACTGCAGCAAGTAGATTGTGTGTGCACTGATGAACGCACAGCAAACAGCTTTATTACCTAATGGAGAAGGAGATTAAATGTTCACCAATTTGGTAGATGTAAATGAGTGCTCATATAAAAATGCAGAATGGAAGAATATTAATTTCAGACTGAGGACATGCTACAGGTGTTGGAGACTGGGGACATACTATGGGTATTGTTGGAGACGGGAGACATGCTAGAGGTGCCATTGTAGACTGGGGACATACAATGGATTATGTTGGAGACTGGAGATATACTAGAGGTGCTATGGTAGACTGGGGACATGCTATGGATGTTGGAGTCTGGGGACATTCTATGGATGTTGTTGGAGTCTGGGAACATGCTAAAGGTGTTGTTGGAGACTGGGGACATAATAGAGGTGCTATTTTAGACCGAGGGCATGCTACGGGTGTTGTTGGAGATCAGGGGCATGCTACTGTGTTTTTGGAGACCAGGGGCATGCTACAGGGGTTGTTGGAGACTGGAGACATGCTATGGGTGTTGTTGGAGACCAGGGGCATGCTACGGGTATTGTTGGAGAACAGGGACATGCTACGGGTGGTTTTGGAGCCTGGAGACATGCTATGGGTGTTGTTGGAGACCAGGGGCATGCTAAGGGTGTTTTTGGAGACCGGGGACATGCTACGGGTGGTTTTGGAGCCTGGAGACATGCTATGGGTGTTGTTGGAGACCAGGTTCATGCTACGGGTGTTTTTGGAGACCGGGGACATGCTACGGGTGGTTTTGGAGCCTGGAGACATGCTATGGGTGTTGTTGGAGACCAGGGGCATGCTATGGGTGTTGTTGGAGACATGCTATGGGTGGTTTTGGAGCCTGGAGACATGCTATGGGTGTTGTGGGGACCAGGGGCCTGCTACAGGTGTTGTTGGAGACTGGGGATATGCTATGGGTGTTGTTGCAGACCGGGTACATACTACGAGTGTTGTTAGAGACCGGGGACATGCTACAGGGGTTATTGGAGTCTGGGGACTCACTACAACTGTTGTTGTAGAGTGGGGACATGCTACAGGTGTTGTTTGGTGTCTGAGGACATAATACAGGTGATGTTAAGACTGGGGGCATACTACAGGTGATGTTGGTGTCTAAGGACATACTACAGGTGATGTTGGGGACTGGGGAAATACTACAGATGTTGTTTGGGATCAGGACCATGCTACAGCTGTTATTGGAGTCTGGGGGCATGCTACAGGTGTTGTTGGTGTCTGAGGGCAAACTACAGGGAAATGTGGGGGACTGGGGACACACTACAGGTGAAGTTGGGGACTGGGGACACACTAAAGGTGTTGGGAACTGGGGTCACGCTACAGTTGTTGGGGACTGGGGTCACACTACAAGTGTTGCTGAACAGGGGGGACTTACTACAGGTGTTGTTGGGAGACTGGGGACATAATACAGGTAATGTTGGAGACTGGGGACATACTGCAGGCGGTGTTGAAGACCAGAGGCATACTCCAGTTATTGCTGGAGACTAGGGGCATATTATAGGTATTGTTGAAGATTGTGGACATACTACAGTTATTGGAGACTGAGGACATAATACAGGTATTGGAGACCAGGGGCATACTACAGGTGTTGAAGATTGTTGACACACTACAGGTGTTGTTGGTGATTCGGAGCATTTTACAGGTGTTGTTGAAGATTGTTGACACACTACAGGTTATATTGAGGTCTAGGGACATACTAAAGGTATTGTTGGAGACCAAGGCCATGCTACAGGTGTTTTTGAAGAGCAGGGACATGCTACAACCGTTGTTGGAAACTGGGGACATACTATGGGGGGTTGTTGAAGTTTGGGGACATATTACAGATGTTGTTGGAGACATGGGGCCTAATGCAGGTGGTGTTGGAGATTGAGGACCTACAGCAGAAGATAGAGATTGGCGATATGAGACTGCTAGAGCCATTACAGCCCTTTTGCAAATCAATGCTCCCGCTCCCTCTACTGGGGTCTGCAAAGGGCCACTCAGCAAGTACTCAAAGGGTTGTTTGTAGAACTTGGGCAACGGCTTTAACACAAGGCCCTGTGCACACTTCCTGTGTTATTTTAAAGACGCTAATTAGCCCTCCTAGTTCTCATCTTGGGACTATAGAATGACGAGTCTCTGCACAGTGGAGAATAGGATATGGGGTGGGTTTAACAAAGAACAACTGGACAGGGCTGACACCACTCATTCCACAAAAATGCCACGTGTTGTCAGGAGTTCACTTCTGGCAGATCATCAGGTATTTCTCTGTACTTGCAGGATCTTTTAAAGGGACAAATCGTAGAACAATGTGCATGTATTTCTTGGATGCATGACATTTTTTTTTATCCTTGACATAAACAACATATAAAAGATATTCAACTACAGGAAGGAACAACTTTCTTTGGTCTGTCAGATGCTCACAGATCAAATCAGTTTTCAATGATTTGCTTATAAGCATTGCACGTTCGTTGAACACATTGCCGGAAAGGGAAACCTCCCACACATGAAAACATGCACATACCGTTACGTGTGCACACACACCCATACACACCTATACACACACATATACATTGGTGAGCTGGACTCCTATCACTTATCATCATTACAATAACCATCAGTGATGTTGGTGCCCCGTGGCATATCCAGAATGATTTTGTTCTATCTGTAGCATTGAGTGCTGGTTTGGTTGGGCGGGAGATATGATGAAATTCTTATCTTGGATTCTTTTCTCTACACTCATCACATAAATATCCTTAGATAACACCACCGTCACGGCTTGTCTCCTCTCCTACTACTACATATGACCCCTTTATTTACACAGAGTCAGCATATCACACAGGACTGAATGAGAGCTACTTACATATTTCTGAATCTGACAGACACAACATGGAGCCGACTTCCAACTTACTGGAAATAAGAGCCCCCCCCCCACCATTCTGTCCCCGTATTCCCCTATTCCAGACCGATAACTGAGCCCAGATAATGGGGGGAAGGGAGCACATCCTGTCTTGTCCCTGGATCCCCATATTTCAGACCGAAGACTGGAACCAGCTAATGAAGGGAAGGGAGCACCCCCTGTACTGTTCCCCGATTCCCTTATTTCAGACTAAAGACTTCCTCAGATAATGGGAGGAAGAGATTACCCCCCTTACTGTCCCCAGATCCCCCTATTCCAGACCGAAGACCGAGCCCAGATAATGGGAGCACCCCCTTTACTGTCCCCGGATCCCCCTATTCCAGACTGAAGACTGAGCCTAGATAATAGGAGGAGGGAGCACCCCCTTTACTGTCCCCGATCCTCCTATTCCAGACCGAAGACTGAGCCCAGATAATGGGAGAAGGGAGCACCCCCTGTCCTGTTCCCCGATCCCCCTATTCTAGACCGAAGACTGAGCCCAGAAAATGGGAGGAAGGGAGCACCCTCTGTCCTGTCCCTGGATCCCCCTATTCCAGACTGAAGACTGAGCCTAGATAATGGGAGAAGGGAGCACCCACTTTACTGTCCCCAGGTCCCCTTATTTCAGACTAAAGACTGGACCCAGATAATGGGAGGAAGGGAGCACTCCTGTCCTGTTCCCCCGATCCCCCTATTCCAGACCAAAGACCGAGCCCAGATAATGTGAGGAAGGGAGCAACCACTGTCCTGTTCCCCGGATCCCCCTATTCCAGACTGAAGACTGAGCCTAGATAATGGGAGAAGGGAGCACCCACTTTACTGTCCCCAGATCCCCTTATTTCAGACTAAAGACTTTACTCAGATAATAGGAGGAAGGGAGCACCCCCTGTCCTGTCCCCCGGATCTCCCTATTCCAGACTGAAGACTGAGCCTAGATAATGGGAGAAGGGAGCACCCACTTTACTCTCCCCAGGTCCCCTTATTTCAGACTAAAGACTGGACCCAGATAATGGGAGGAAGGGAGCACCCCTGTCCTGTTCCCCAATCCCCCTATTCCAGACCGAAGACCGAGCCCAGATAATGTGAGGAAGGGAGCAACCCCTGTCCTGTTCCCCGGATCCCCCTATTCCAGACTGAAGACTGAGCCTAAACAATGGGAGAAGGGAGCACCCACTTTACTGTCCCCAGATCCCCTTATTTCAGACTAAAGACTTTACTCAGATAATAGGAGGAAGGGAGCACCCCCTGTCCTGTCCCCCGGATCTCCCTATTCCAGACTGAAGACTGAGCCTAGATAATGGGTGGAAGGGAGTACCCCCTGTCTTCTCCCCGGATCTCCCTATTCCAGACTAAAGACAGGACCCAGATAATGGGAGGAAGGGAGCACCCCCTGTCCTGTTCCCCGATCCCGCTATTCCAGACTGAGCCTAGATAATGGGAGGAAGTGAGCACCCCCGTCCTGTCCCTGGATCCCCCTATTCCAGACTAAAGACTGGACCTAGATAATGGGAGAAGGGAGCACCCCCTTTACTGTCCCCAGATCCCCTTATTTCAGACTAAAGCCTTTACCCAGATGATAGGAGGAAGGAGTACCCCTGTCCTGTTCCCCAATCCCCCTATTCCAGACTGAAGATTGAGCCTAGATAATGGGGGGAGGGAGAAGAAAACTGGGCCGATCACACAGAGACTTCCCCTATTACTCAGCACCGGGTTCATATACTATCACATTCTCAGAGTTTGTGTAAAGGAAGGGAGAGGGGGAAGAAAAGAGGGAGATAAGGGATGGAGGAGGGTGAAGGAAGAAAGGAGTGAAGGGAGGGAAGGAAGGAGAGAAGGAAGGAAGGGAAGAAAAGAAGGAAGGAAGGAGAGAAAGGAGGGATGAGAGGGAAGGAAGGAAGGAAGGAGAGAAGGAAGGAGAGAAGGAAGGAAAGGAGGAATGAGAGGGAAGGAAGGAAGGAGAGAAGGAAGGAAAGGAGGGATGAGAGGGAAGGAAGGAAGGAGAGAAGGAAGGAAAGGAGGGATGAGAGGGAAGGAAGGAAGGAGAGAAGGAAGGAAAGGAGGGATGAGAGGGAAGGAAGGAAGGAGAGAAGGAAGGAAAGGAGGGATGAGAGGGAAGGAAAGAAGGAAGGAAGGGAAGGAAATAAGAAAGGAAAGAAGGAAGGAGAGAAAGAAGGAAGGGAAGAGAGGGAAGGGAAGAAGGAAGGAAGGCAGGGAAGAGAAGGAAGAAAGGAAGGAAATAAGGAAGGAAGGAAAAGAGAAAAGGAAGAAACGGAAAGAGAAGGAAGGGAATGGAAGGGAAAGGATGGAAGAGAGGGAAGAAAGGAAGGGAGGGGAAGGGGAAGGGGAATCAGAAATGATTGACAGCTCTGCTCCACCCCTGCAGAGATGGTGTACAAAGGGAGGACAGGTTTACAGCATACACCATATAGAGGATGTAGTGCGATCTAAAGGCCCTGTGAAAGCCCTGCTCAGTCTTTCTCCAAAGGATCCAAGGAAGCGCTGTATATATGAGATACAGACTGAAGTAGACCAAGTTGCCTTCAACACAGCCGTTTTCATTTCTGGGTGCCATTAGCAGCATCCAATGAGCAATACTGGCTTGTTCTGAAAGGGCAAATCTGATTGGATGCCCTGGATTGAGATTACTTAACAAACCGGAGACAGTGTCATGTACAACATCTGTGGGTAATCCCAGGGGGGGAGGGGGGATACCTCCTGGTTGAGTGACGCACAAGGTCATTGGAGGGTTAATCCTGGCTGGGGGCCCCGGGATGGACAGGAGACACCAGATCTGCTCTCTTCTCTCTTCTGCAGAATTCTCCTTCAGGGCTTCTCCTCCGATTTCAAAGGAAAAGCGGAGAATTCCCGCTGAGCTGAGTATGAGCTCACCGCCCCAGTCCCACATTGTTTATAACAAAATCCCGAGTTGGTTTGTTTTACTTCAAATGTAATCCCAATCGGTGAAATCTCCCATGAGTCATTGCGGCTTTCATTAAATAAATCCCCGGTGATCCTGCCATGACGGTGCTTGTCCAGGCACTTCCTGTTACAGGGTGACAACGCTCTGTCCCCGTCGTCTCCAAGTTGTGCTCCTGTGTTGTCACCCTATCACACAGGCTTCCATAGGCTGTTAATGGCCCTTTGCACTGTTGTCACCATCATGTAACCCACCCTGAGAAATGCCATGCTGCCATCGCTGGAGGGCATGTAGACAGGAAGTTAGGGTTCAAAATTGTTTGATTGATTTTATTTTATTTTTTTTAATTGCAATGATGTATTGTACACAGGGCTTTAGCAAGCTAAATGTTTCCAGTTAAACTTTAAAGTAGAATTAAAGAGAAAACATTTAAGACTGGGCCTAATGGAGGGGGGGGGGGGGGGCGTCAACCCCTGGTAGGTTTTTGCTATCTGCATCCTCGTTGGGGATATTTCCCTTTACTTCCTGTCCCATAGCCAGAAGAGGAAGCGGTGTAATATAATGTTTCAATATCCCTTCCTGTTGTGGCTATGGGACAGAAAGTGAAGAAAACCTCCCCAATGGGACACAGAAGGCAAAAAAAATAAAAAAATAGACCAGGGTTTTAACCCTCCCTTACACCTGCTGTGCCCATTATTAGGGGTTCCCACCATCCCTGTGTTGAGTTCCCGGGTCTGTACACCCGCTGTGCCCATTATGAGGGGTTCCCACCACCCCTGTGCTGAGTTCCCAGGTCTGTTCACCTGCTGTGCCCATTATGAGGGGTTCCCACCATCCCTGTGCTGAGTTCCCAGGTCTGTACACCCGCTGTGCCCATTATGAGGGGTTCCCACCATCCCTGTGTTGAGTTCCCGGGTCTGTACACCCGCTGTGCCCATTATGAGGGGTTCCCACCACCCCTGTGCTGAGTTCCCGGGTCTGTACACCCGCCGTGCCCATTATGAGGGGTTCTCACCATCCCTGTGCAGAGTTCCCGGGTCTGTTCACCTGCTGTGCCCATTATGAGGGGTTCCCACCATCCCTGTGCTGAGTTCCCAGGTCTGTACACCCGCTGTGCCCTTTATGAGGGGTTCCCACCATCTCTGTGTTGAGTTCCCGGGTCTGTACACCCGCTGTGCCCATTATGAGGGATTCCCACCATCCCTGTGTTGAGTTCCCGGGTCTGTTCACCTGCTGTGCCCATTATGAGGGGTTCCCACCATCCCTGTGCTGAGTTCCCGGGTCTGTACACCCACCGTGCCCATTATGAGGGGTTCTCACCATCCCTGTGTTGAGTTCCCGGGTCTGTTCACCTGCTGTGCCCATTATGAGGGGTTCCCACCATCCCTGTGCTGAGTTCCCGGGTCTGTACACCCGCTGTGCCCATTATGAGGGGTTTCCACCATCCCTGTGTTGAGTTCCCGGGTCTGTACACCCGCTGTGCCCATTATGAGGGGTTCCCATCATCCCTGTGCTGGGTTTCCAAGCTCTGCCGCATGTTTATAGGATGATGAGCTGAATAACGGTGCTCAGGCCATTGTGTCCCAAACATCAAAATTGCATTTTTGCAATCTTGTCAGGAAGAGGCCTTTGCCCCCATCAACATGGGGACAAGGTGCTTTGAGGTGGGGAGCGCAGAGCCCCCCCCCCCCCGCCCCAAAGCACCCATCCTCCCCCCATGTTGAGGGCATGTGACCTGACCTGTTGGGCTGCATGCTTAGATAAGGGTCTGGTATGGATTTGGGGGGCCCTATGCCAGTTTTTTTTTTTTTTAAAACCTTAACATGGGGTTCCCTTTAAAATCCATACCAGACCCGAAGGGCCTGGTATAGACTAAGGGGGCATCCTACACCATTTTCTAAAACGTTTTTCCATTGCCGGGCAATTGCCGCCATTCTTTTCTTTCCATTCATCTGTCAGTGGGGAAGGTCTGCATCTCACATACTAGAGCTGTATTGCCCAATATTTCACTGTTCTGTATCTACGGAGGAGCAGCGTGGTCACCCTAGGACAGGATGTGTGTTGGGGCAATAGGAATCTATTTTCTTCATCAGTTTAGGCCGAAATGTATTCTGCTACATGTTTTTGGTAAAAAAAAAATATATATATATATACCAATAATCGTATATTGATTGGTTTGCGCAAAAGTTATCGCGTCCACAAACTATGGGATATTTTTTTTTTTTTTTTTTTACTAGTACTGGTGGTGATCAGCAACTCATAGCAGGACTGCAACATTTCAGTCGACAAATCGGACACTTACTAACACTTTTTACCCTTTTTTTTTTTATAGGAACCAGTGACACTAATACAGTGATCAGTGCTAAAAAAAATATATATGCACTGTCACTGTACTAATGACACTGGCTTGGAAGGGGTTAACATCAGGGGCGATCAAAGGGTTAATGTGTGCCTAGGGAGTGCTTGCTAACTGTGTGGGGGGAGGTGCTTTAACTGGCGAAAGACAGAGATCCGTGTTCCTGCGTAGCAGAAACATAGGATCTCTGTCTTCCCTACTAACAGAGTGGCGATCTACCTTGTTTACATAGAAAGAGTGGCGATCTACCTTGTTTACATAGACAGAGTGGCGATCTACCTTGTTTACATAGACAGAGTGGCGATCTACCTTGTTTACATAGAGAGAGTGGCGATCTACCTTGTTTACATAGGCAGAATGCCATTCTGTGTCTCTCAGGAACGATTGGCGGGTCCCGGCAGACATCGGGTCGTGCATGCCGCAGACCCGGAAGAGCAGAATCACGTACAGATGTGTGATTTTGCGCAGGAGAGCCACCACCCTGCAGTATATCTACATGGGGCGGTCAGAAAGTGGTTAAATGGTGTGAATGGAGCGTCCCTTTAAATGGTGTGATGGGAGTGTCCCTTTAAATGGTGTGATGGGAGCGTCCCTTTAAATGGTGCAAATGGAGCATCCCTTTAAATTATCTGAATGGAGCATCCCTTTAAATGGTGTGAATGGAGTGCCCCTTTAATAGGTGTGAATGGAGCGTCTCTTTGAATGGTGTGAATGGAGCGTTCCTTTAATAGGTGTGAATGGAGTATCCCTTTAAATGGTGTGAACGGAGTGTCCCTTTAAATGGTGTGAATGGAGCATCCCTTTAATAGGTGTGAATGCATCGTCCCTTTAAATTATGTGAATGCAGCGTCTCTTTAAATTATGTGAATGGAGTGTCCGTTTAATAGATGTGAATGGAGTGTCCCTTTAAATGGTGTGAATGGAGCATCCCTTTAAATGGTGTGAATGGAGCGTCTGTTTAATAGGTGTAAATGGAGTGTCCCTTTAAATAGTGTGAATGGAGTGTCCCTTTAAATAGTGTGAATGGAGTGTCCCTTTAAATAGTGTAAATGGAGTGTCCCTTTAAATAGTGTGAATGGAGTGTCCCTTTAAATGGTGTAAATGGAGTGTCCCTTTAAATGATGTGAATGAAGCGTCCCTTTAAATGGTGTGAATAGAGCATCCCTTTAAATGGTGTGAATGGAGTGTCCCTTTAAATGATGTGAATGAAGCGGCCCTTTAAATGGTGTGAATTGAGCGTCCCTTTAAATGGTGTGAATGGAGCGTCCCTTTAAATGGTGTGAATTGAGTGTCCCTTTAAATGGTGTGAATGGAGTGTCCCTTTAAATGGTTTGAATGGAATGTCCCTTTAAATGATGTGAATTGAGCGTCCCTTTAAATGATGTGAATGGAGTGTCCCTTTAAATGGTGTGAATGGAGTGTCCCTTTAAATGGTGTGAATGGAGTGTCCCTTTAAATGATGTGAATGGAGTGTCCCTTTAAATGGTGTGAATGGAGTGTCCCTTTAAATGGTTTGAATGGAATGTCCCTTTAAATGATGTGAATTGAGCGTCCCTTTAAATGATGTGAATGGAGTGTCCCTTTAAATGATGTGAATGGAGTGTCCCTTTAAATGGTGGGAATGGAGTGTCCCTTTAAATGATGTGAATGGAGTGTCCCTTTAAATGGTGTGAATGGAGTGTCCCTTTAAATGGTTTGAATGGAGTGTCCCTTTAAATGATGTGAATGGAGTGTCCCTTTAAATGATGTGAATGGAGTGTCCCTTTAAATGATGTGAATTGAGCGTCCCTTTAAATGATGTGAATGGAGTGTCCCTTTAAATGGTGTGAATGGAGTGTCCCTTTAAATGATGTGAATGGAGTGTCCCTTTAAATGATGTGAATTGAGCGTCCCTTTAAATGATGTGAATGGAGTGTCCCTTTAAATGGTGTGAATGGAGTGTCCCTTTAAATGATGTGAATGGAGTGTCCCTTTAAATGGTGTGAATGAAGCGGCCCTTTAAATGGTTTGAATGGAGTATCCCTTTAAATGATGTGAATTGAGCGTCCCTTTAAATGATGTGAATGGAGCGTCCCTTTAAATGGTGTGAATTGAGTGTCCCTTTAAATAGTGTGAATGGAATGTCCCTTTAAATGGTGTGAATTGAGCGTCCCTTTAAATGGTGTGAATGGAGTGTCCCTTTAAATGATGTGAATGGAGTGTCCCTTTAAATGATGTGAATGGAGTGTCCCTTTAAATGATGTGAATTGAGCGTCCCTTTAAATGATGTGAATGGAGCGTCCCTTTAAATGGTGTGAATGGAGTGTCCCTTTAAATGATGTGAATGGAGTGTCCCTTTAAATGGTGTGAATGGAGTGTCCCTTTAAATGGTGTGAATGGAGAGTCCCTTTAAATGGTGTGAATGGAGAGTCCCTTTAAATGGTGTGAATGGAGTGTCCCTTTAAATGGTGTGAATGGAGTGTCCCTTTAAATGGTGTGAATGGAGAGTCCCTTTAAATGGTGTGAATGGAGTGTCCCTTTAAATGGTGTGAATGGAGTGTCCCTTTAAATGGTGTGAATGGAGTGTCCCTTTAAATGGTGTGAATGGAGTGTCCCTTTAAGCACATTCCCGGGCAGCGATCGGCCTCCCTGAATTTCGATCCGGATTGATCGCAGACTCGCTGTGTAAGTGAATGGGTGAACTGCTGCATGTCCCGGGGGGCTCTTGGTGACGGGCCCCCTTTAAGGTCACACATAGATATGGCCCCTCGGATAGATCTGAATGGCTGTGACAAAGGCACATCTGGATGTGAAGCCCTGGAGGGGAGGGTGGGGGTCTTGTTACAGATGAGGGGGGGGAGGGGCCAGCCTACGTAGAGAAGGATGGGGGAGGGGCCGGAGTCACCACAGCTGGAAATATATATATATATAGAGAGGGGGAAGGCAGGCCGGGTGATGAGTGCAACAAAAGTCCTGGGATGGAGACAAGTTGGGAATTTGGCCCGCAGACAGGAGTTCGGTGGTCTTGGATATGTACCCTTTTCCTGCTGGCGGCCCCTTTAACCGCCCCACAGCTGGCTGTTGGTGAGTAAGGGGGTGACCCCCATTCCAGGGGCGAGGGGGGGGGGGCTTCCACTCTTTCTGCTTTTTTAATGCAAAGACCCCCAGAGACAGACAAACTGGTGGGGAAGTTCTGGCTGGGGTCCTGGTGGGGAATGCTGGCAGTTGTAGTCCCCCCCGCCCAGCCAGAGGGCAGAAGTCTCTGCTACCTGCATGGCATGGCAGATGATGCATGCCAGTCGTTGTTGATTGAACAGCTGCTGCAGATGTTTATAAAATGCGATACAAAGTTTCTTTTTTCTTTTTTAAATATTGTTTCATTTATCCAGAAAGTATTAAAAGTTTGCAAAACACAATATTGATTGCTGATAGGAGGATTGTGGTCGGCTTTGCATGCGCAGCGCCCGCTGCCTGGGGGGGGGGGGGGGCAGAGGAGGAAAGGGTTAATGGTGAATGGAGATAAATAATTGTATCAGATAAAAAAAAACACAATGAAATCCTGAGAATGTATGAGAAGAGACGAGTGAGGGCTTGTCCCGTGTGCTGACAATCCGCAGGCTGCGGGTACAAGGGGGGGGGGGGGGGCGCAGTGACTGATAGCTGTGATTTGCAAAGTGCAAACCCAATAAAGGGGCCCCAATCAGAAGAGATAGTATTATAATTCCATATACTGGGACCATGTGCATGCATAGACAGAAGAGGGGGGGGGGGGGCAGGCACGGGGCCCATCCACATTTAAGCGTTTTATTGCAGGATTTGAATGCACACGCATTATGACACGCATTCATGTGCATTACTTTAAGACAGCCCATTCATTCTGACCACAATGAATAAAAAATAAAAATGTGCAGGAATATTGTTTGTTTACAACACTGCTTTGCAACATGCGGCGCATGCACTGCGATATGCCGGGCTGTGTCTTGTCTCTACCAGACGGTGCATCGGGGCACCATTCAAAATACACCGCACCATAGAGAATGATGTGCCGCCTTGCCATGTGATAACATGCGTTTTAGCGCTTGTTGCCTTAAGTGTGATGGCCCAGGAGAGAAAAGAGAAAATGAGAGGAGAAGGATAGAGAGAGAGAAGAGAAATGAGAGGAGAAGGATAGAGAGAGAGAAGAGAAATGAGAGAAGGGGGGAGAGAGAGAGAAAAGAGAAAATGAGAGGAGAAGGATAGAGAGAGACAGTGAAGGAGGAAAAGCATGACATGGAGAAACAGAAAGACAGAGGAAAGAGATGGAGAGAAAATTTGGGGAGATACAGAGTGAGAAAGAAAAAGAGAAGATAGATAAAGTATTAAAGTGCAGCTAAGATAGAGAAGATAGATAAAAGACAAAAATAGAGAGAAGACAGAGAGAAATGAGTGAGTGATGGAAAAAAAAAATAGAGAGAGAAAAGATGAGAAAGGGTTGGAAAGGAAAAAAAAGACAGAGAGACAGACAAAAAGCATAAAGAAAATTCAGAAACAGAGAGAAGAGAGGAAGAAGAATGGGAGAGAATAGAGACAGCAAGAAGAGAGAGAAAAATGCTTTATACTTTATCTCTCTGTCCTCTTCCTTTCTTGTTTCATTTTTCTCTCTCTTCTTGCTGTCTCTGTTCTCTCCCATTCTTCTTCCTCTCTTCTCTCTGTTTCTGAATTTTCTTTATGCTTTTTGTCTGTCTCTCTGTCTTCTCTCTATTTTTGTTTTTTATCTATCTTCTCTATCTTAGCTGCACTTTAGAGAAAGTAGAGAAGAAAACAGAGAGAAAAGAGAGAAAACGAAGAAAGAGGGAGAGAGAGAACAAGAGTGAACAGAGAGAGAACAAGAGAGAGAGGGCAGAGAGAGAGGACAGAGAGAGAGAGAGAGAGGACAGAGTGAGAGGGAGAACGAGAGAGGACAGAGAGAGAAAAGAGAGAGAAAAGAGAGAGGACAGAGAGAGAGAGAGAGGACAGAGAGAGAGAGGACAGAGAGAGAGAGGACAGAGAGAGAGAGGACAGAGAGGAGAGAGGACAGAGAGGGAGAGAGGACAGAGAGAGAGGGGGAGAGAGAGGACAGAGAGAGAGAGGACAGAGAGAGAGAGGACAGAGAGAGAGAGGACAGAGAGAGAGAGGACAGAGAGGGAGAGAGGACAGAGAGAGAGGGGGAGAGAGAGGACAGAGAGAGAGAGGGAGGGAGAGAAAAGAGAGAGAAAAGAGAGAGGACAGAGAGAGAGAGGGAGGGAGAGAAAAGAGAGAGAAAAGAGAGAGGACAGAGAGAGAGAGGACAGAGAGAGAGGGGGAGAGAGAGGACAGAGAGAGAGAGAGAGGGAGAGAAAAGAGAGAGAAAAGAGAGAGGACAGAGAGAGAGGACAGAGAGAGAGGACAGAGAGAGAGAGAACAGAGAGAAAGGACAGAGAGAGAGAGGACAGAGAGAGAGAGAGGACAGAGAGAGAGAGGACAGAGAGAGAGAGAGAACAGAGAGAGAGAGAGAACAGAAAGAGAGGACAGAGAGAGAGAGAGAGAGAGAACAGAGACGGAGGGAGAACGAGAGAGAAAAGAGAGAGAACAGAGAGAGAGGGGAGAACGAGAGAAAAGAGAGAGAACAGAGAGAGAGAAAGAGAGAGAACAGAGAGAGAGGGGGAGAATGAGAGAAAAGAGAGAGAACAGAGAGAAAAGAGAGAGAACAGAGAGAGAACAGAGAGAGAGAGAGAACAGAGAGAGAGAAAAGAGAGAGAACAGAGAGAGAACAGAGAGAGAGATAGAACAGAGAGAGAGGGGGAGAACAGAGAGAGAGAAAAGAGAGAGAACAGAGAGAGAACAGAGAGAGAGGGGGAGAACAGAGAGAGAGAAAAGAGAGAGAACAGAGAGAGAGAGAGAGAACAGAGAGAGAGGGGGAGAACAGAGAGAGAGAAAAGAGAGAGAACAGAGAGAGAGGGGGAGAACAGAGAGAGAGGGGGAGAACAGAGAGAGAAAAGAGAGAGAACAGAGAGAGAGGGGGGAGAACAGAGAGAGAGGGGGAGGGAGAGAAAAGAGAGAGAAAAGAGAGAGGACAGAGAGAGAGAGGACAGAGAGAGAGGACAGAGAGAGAGAGAACAGAGAGAAAGGACAGAGAGAGAGAGGACAGAGAGAGAGAGAGAACAGAGAGAGAGGACAGAGAGAGAGAGAGAACAGAGACGGAGGGAGAACGAGAGAGAAAAGAGAGAGAACAGAGAGAGAGGGGGAGAACGAGAGAAAAGAGAGAGAACAGAGAGAGAGAAAGAGAGAGAACAGAGAGAGAGGGGGAGAATGAGAGAAAAGAGAGAGAACAGAGAGAAAAGAGAGAGAACAGAGAGAGAGAGAGAACAGAGAGAGAACAGAGAGAGAGAGAGAACAGAGAGAGAGAAAAGAGAGAGAACAGAGAGAGAACAGAGAGAGAACAGAGAGAGAACAGAGAGAGAGGGGGAGAACAGAGAGAGAGAAAAGAGAGAGAACAGAGAGAGAGGGGAGAACAGAGAGAGAGAACAGAGAGAGAGAGAGAACAGAGAGAGAGGGGGAGAACAGAGAGAGAGAAAAGAGAGAGAACAGAGAGAGAACAGAGAGAGAGGGGGAGAACAGAGAGAGAGGGGGAGAACAGAGAGAGAAAAGAGAGAGAACAGAGAGAGGGGGAGAACAGAGAGAGAACAGAGAGAGAGGGGGAGAACAGATAGAGAACAGAGAGAGAGGGGGAGAATGAGAGAAAAGAGAGAGAACAGAGAGAGAGGGGGAGAATGAGAGAAAAGAGAGAGAACAGAGAGAGAGGGGGAGAATGAGAGAAAAGAGAGAGACCAGAGAGAAAAGAGAGAGAACAGAGAGAGAGAGAACAGAGAGAGAGAGAGAACAGAGAGAGAGAACAGAGAGAGAACAGAGAGAGTGAGAGAACAGAGAGAGTGAGAGAACAGAGAGAGAGGGGGAGAACAGAGAGAGAGAAAAGAGAGAGAACAGAGAGAGAACAGAGAGAGAGGGGGAGAACAGAGAGAGAGAACAGAGAGAGAACAGAGAGAGAACAGAGAGAGAGGGGGAGAACAGAGAGAGAGAACAGAGAGAGAACAGAGAGAGAGGGGGAACAGAGAGAGAGAAAAGAGAGAGAACAGAGAGAGAACAGAGAGAGAGGGGGAGAACAGAGAGAGAGGGGGAGAACAGAGAGAGAGGGGGAGAACAGAGAGAGAACAGAGAGAGAGGGGGGGAGAACAGAGAGAGAGAAAAGAGAGAGAACAGAGAGAGAAGGGGAGAACAGAGAGAGAGGGGGAGAAAAGAGAGAGAAAAGAGAGAGAACAGAGAGAGAAAAGAGAGAGAGGGGGAGAACAGAGAGAGAGAAAAGAGAGAGAACAGAGAGAGAGGGGGAGAACAGAGAGAGAGAAAAGAGAGAGAACAGAGAGAGAACAGAGAGAGAGAGAGAACAGAGAGAGAGAACAGAGAGAGAACAGAGAGAGAACAGAGAGAGAGAGAGAACAGAGAGAGAGGGGGAGAACAGAGAGAGAGAGAAAAGAGAGAGAACAGAGAGAGAGGGGGAGAACAGAGAGAGAGGGGGAGAACAGAGAGAGAAAAGAGAGAGAACAGAGAGAGGGGGGGAGAACAGAGAGAGAACAGAGAGAGAGGGGGAGAACAGAGAGAGAAAAGAGAGAGAACAGAGAGAGGGGGGGGGAACAGAGAGAGAACAGAGAGAGAGGGGGAGAACAGAGAGAGAAAAGAGAGAGAACAGAGAGAGAGGGGGAGAACAGAGAGAGAAAAGAGAGAGAACAGAGAGAGGGGGGAGAACAGAGAGAGAACAGAGAGAGAGGGGGGGAGAACAGAGAGAGAACAGAGAGAGAGGGGGGGAGAACAGAGAGAGAACAGAGAGAGAGGGGGAGAACAGAGAGAGAACAGAGAGAGAGGGGGGGAGAACAGAGAGAGAACAGAGAGAGGGGGGGAGAACAGAGAGAGAACAGAGAGAGAGGGGGAGAACAGAGAGAGAGAGAGAGAGAACAGAGAGAGAAGAAAGACAGTGGACAGAGAGAGAGAGAGAGAAGAAAAAGTGAGGAGTGAGATGAGAGAGAGGACAGAGAAGAGAGGGCAAGAAAGAAGAAAGAGAGAGGACAGAGAGAAGAGATAGAAAGAAGAGATGAATAGGATAAATAGGAAGCAGAGATAGAGAGCAGATAGACAGAGAAAAGATAGAGATAAGAGAGAGGTAGTGAGAAGACACAGAGAGAGATGGAGAGAGAAAGAAGAGACAGAGAGAGATAAAGAGAAGAGCGGGAGAAGAGACAAAGAGAGTTGTGAGAAGGCACAGAGATAGAGAGATGAGACAGAGAAGAGATAGGGATAAAGAGCAGAGAGATAATGAGAAGAAACAGATATAAAGAGAATAAGAGAAGAGAGCGAGGTGAGAGGTAAAGGAGAGGAATCGGGGAGAGGACTGGCACAATCATGTGCTTTTATTGTGTATTTTTTACCCCTTTCTCTACATTCTGGACTTTTTGGGGCCTGATAATAAATTGGTAAATTTGTGTTTTGAAATGAAATTAAGCGACTAAAACCCCCAAAAATAAATCTGCCAAGATCCTTGTAATAATAAGAAAGCTCCACATATCCTTCCCAAGTCATCGATGGTTCCTTAGTTATTAATCTTTTACATGTATAGCTGTTTGTCTGACCATTGTCTTGGTTTGGCAGTATTTGGGTTGTCCATTGGGTGATTGTTGTAGGGTGGTTGGACTGAACACCTGGGAGGTCTGTCTGGGTTTGGCAGTATTTGGGTTGTCCATTGGGTGATTGTTGTAGGGTGGTTGGACTGAACACCTGGGAGGTCTGTCTGGGTTTGGCAGTATTTGGGTTGTCCATTGGGTGATTGTTGTAGGGTGGTTGGACTGAACACCTGGGAGGTCTGTCTGGGTTTGGCGGTATTTGGGTTGTCCATTGGGCGATTGTTGTAGGTGGTTGGACTGATCACCTGGGAGGTCTGTCTGGGCTTGGCAGTATTTGGGTTGTCCATTGGGTGATTGTTGTAGGTGGTTGGACTGAAAACCTGGGAGGTCTGTCTGGTTTGGTGGTGTTTGTGTTGTCCATTGGATGATTGTTGTAGGTGGTTGGGCTGATAACCTGGGAGGTCTGTCTGGTTTGGCGGTATTTGGGTTGTCCATTGGGTGATTGTTGTAGGTGGTTGGACTGAAAACCTGGGAGGTCTGTCTGGTTTGGTGGTGTTTGTGTTGTCCATTGGATGATTGTTGTAGGTGGTTGGGCTGATCACCTGGGAGATCTGTCTGGTTTGGGGGTATTTGGGTTGTCCATTGGATGATTGTTGTAGGTGGTTGGACTGATCACCTGGGAGGTCTGTCTGGTTTGGGGGTATTTGGGTTGTCCATTGGATGATTGTTGTAGGTGGTTGGACTGATCACCTGGGAGATCTGTCTGGTTTGGGGGTATTTGGGTTGTCCATTGGATGATTGTTGTAGGTGGTTGGGCTGATCACCTGGGAGGTCTGCGCCCCCATTTCTGTAGGAGGATTCTAGGTACTGGCTGTAATATTGGGGAGGTGTGCAGACCTAAAAACTGGAGGTAGATTTTGACCAATCGGCAGAAACCATCGTATCAGTTTCCACGTGCAATCTCATAATCTGATCAAAGTACGATCGGATTAATGCCTAAAGCATGTTATGGTGGCCATACACTCTTTGATAAATGAATTATTTTCCAATCAATCTCTGCTAATATAAATAATCGATTTGTATTTGACAACCCACTCAATCAATATGACACACACACGAAGAAGTGGAGTTCAATTGATAATTGGAAGATACCATCACAGGTTTATGATCGTATCTCTGCTTCCAATCTCATAATCTGAACAAGCAAAATATGATTGGATTCACAACCAAATCATCTCAATTTTGCCGATCGATGCAAAGCGATTGATAATTATCAGCCCTGACTGATCAACCTAGTTTGATAGAATCCAATCTCAACTAAGTCTAAACTGATCGGAAGGGAAGTTATGCCTATTTGATGGTTTGCTGATTCGATCATTTTGACTGAATTGCAAAGTGCATAGGGCCACCAATAGTGCTGCCCATCAATGCAAAAGGATCGATCAATTCTTTTCCCTGGCCGATCAACTCAGTTTGGTTGAATATGATCTAAAGAAGGTCTAAAACGATCGGAAAGGGAAGTCGTGCCTATTTGAACGTTTGCTGATTCGATCATTTTGACTGAATTGCAAAGTGCATAGGGCCACCAATAGTTCTGCCCATCAATGCAAAAGGATCGATCAATTCTTTTCCCTGGCCGATCAACTCAGTTTGGTTGAATCCGATCTAAATCGGATTTAAAATGATCAGAAAGGGAAGTCGTGCCTATTTTGAATGTTTGCTGATTCGATCGTTTTGATTGGGTAATAAAAATCGACCACCATTGTGCATTCCGAACTATAATCTATTCATTCTAAATGTAAAAGGATCGATTAAAATTGATCACTTAATCAATCTGAATTGCGATTGGCTGTCCTGAAACACACATAGGTATATATGTTTGTTCGCTCGGAAGCAATCCACAAAATTCGATGACAGCCGATCGTCTTGGCATATCTGGAACTATCCGAGAGCTCACTAAGCCTCGGCTGCGACCCAATGCGATTTCCAGACTCATACGTGGCAAGGAAGTCGCATGAAAGTAGTGCAGGAACCAATTTTCTTTTTTTTTAAAAAGCCGCTGCGACTTGAGAAACATTGATTGAAACGTCCGTCTTTTGAAATAAATGTGTTTTCACTTTTCATGCGACTTTGTGTGTCTGAAGTCGCAGAAGTGTGAACCAAGGCTAAATCGACTGGATCTTTGGTTCCTTCGTTCAATTTTTAATCGTTTTAGTGTCAATGATGGGGCGGTTGTATGATGGTGTATGGTATGTTTGTGCTCAGCTTTACGCAAACATCTAAATAAGAAATCAGTATTTGTAGGACGTTTTCTATTTAATTGCAAGCTCTTTAGTCCAGCTCCTCGGCAGCGTGCGTTGTCTGGATCTTCCTGTGACGGTTGGGTGAAGAGATATAGAGTCACCATATAAAGTCAAAGCCTGGCAGCTGGCGGGTGGTGGGGAAGGGGTTAACGGTTGGGTTTACTTTCAAAGCGGAGACGTTGCCTTGTTTCCGTCTCTGGCGGTTGTGCGTGTAGAGAAGATACGTGAGATTCTCTGGATAGTCCAGACTGCTCCGCCGTCACAACGTGTCTGCTCTTATAATATTAGTATTATTATTATTAATATACAGGATTTATATAGCACCAACAGTCAGCGTAGTGCTGTACAAAATGTCAAATGCCTTGTAGTTACATAGTTAGGAAGGTTGAATAAAGACACCAGTCCATCCAGTTCAACCTGAGTGAGCGTCTACAATTGTCCCTATCCCCGTACACTGTCCTTGTGCATGGAAAGGCCATACAGTGCCTTGAAAAAGTATTCACACCCCTTGAAATTTTCCACATTTTGTCATCTTACAACCAAAAACGTAACAAATGTATCTTATTGGGATTTTATCTGATAGACCAACACACACCATACCCACCGTGAAACATGGTGGTGGCAGCATCATGTTGTGGGGATGATTTTTTTCTTCAGCAGAGACAGGGAAGCTGCCCAATTAGAGTTGATGGGGAGGTGGATGGAGCCAAATACAAATACTTAGACGAAAAAACCTGTACACACGATATGACTTTCCGATGGGAAATGTTGGATGTGAGCTTGTTGGCTGAAATTCCGACCGTGCAGGGGCGGACTGACCATTTGGGCACTCCCCGAGGGCCCCATGCCACTAAGGGGTCCCATCAGGGTTGCCAGCCTCAATAAAACCAGGTACAGTATGTAAAAATCTGTGTTTTTTTCAAAAATCCCAAGATTATAGCTGCCCCGCCTCTCCAGTACCTTTTCAATGTGTGTATTCTGGGTGTGTATACTGTGTGTGTATATTGTATGTGTGTGTGTGTATACTGTGTGTGTATATTGTATGTGTGTGTGTGTATACTGTGTGTGTATATTGTATGTGTGTGTGTGTATACTGTGTGTGTATATTGTATGTGTGTGTGTGTATACTGTGTGTGTATATTGTATGTGTGTGTGTATACTGTGTGTGTATATTGTATGTGTGTGTGTGTATATTGTATGTGTGTGTGTGTGTGTATATTGTATGTGTGTGTGTGTATAATGTGTGTGTGTGTGTGTATACTGTGTGTGTGTATTGTATGTGTGTGTGTGTATACTGTGTGTGTATATTGTATGTGTGTGTGTGTATACTGTGTGTGTGTATTGTATGTGTGTGTGTGTGTATACTGTGTGTGTGTATTGTATGTGTGTGTGTATACTGTGTGTGTATATTGTCTGTGTGTGTGTATTGTATGTGTGTGTGTGTATACTGTGCGTGTGTATTGTATGTGTGTGTGTGTATACTGTGCGTGTGTATTGTATGTGTGTGTGTGTATACTGTGCGTGTGTATTGTATGTGTCTGTGTGTGTATACTGTGTGGTAGCATAATCTATTGCCTGGAGGGCCCTATAATCTCCTATTACCTGGGGGCCCCATAATCTCCTATTGCCCGGGGGCCCCATAATCTTCTCCTATTGCCCAGGGGGCCCCATAATCTCCTATTGCCCGGGGGCCCCATAATCTTCTCCTATTGTGTGTGTATACTGTGTGTGTATATTGTATGTGTGTGTGTATACTGTGTGTGTATATTGTATGTGTGTGTGTGTATATTGTATGTGTGTGTGTGTATACTGTGTGTGTGTGTATTGTATGTGTGTGTGTGTATACTGTGTGTGTGTATTGTATGTGTGTATACTGTGTGTGTGTATTGTATGTGTGTGTGTGTATACTGTGTGTGTATATTTTATGTGTGTGTGTGTGTATACTGTGTGTGTGTATTGTATGTGTGTGTGTATACTGTGTGTGTATATTGTCTGTGTGTGTGTGTATACTGTGCGTGTGTATTGTATGTGTGTGTGTGTATACTGTGCGTGTGTATTGTATGTGTGTGTGTGTATACTGTGCGTGTGTATTGTATGTGTCTGTGTGTGTATACTGTGTGGTAGCATAATCTATTGCCTGGAGGGCCCTATAATCTCCTATTACCTGGGGGCCCCATAATCTCCTATTGCCCGGGGGCCCCATAATCTTCTCCTATTGCCCAGGGGGCCCCATAATCTCCTATTGCCCGGGGGCCCCATAATCTTCTCCTATTGCCCAGGGGGCCCCCTAATCTCCTATTGCCCGAGGGGCCCCATGAGTTGTCAGTCCGCCCCTGCGACCGTGTGTACGCTCCATCAAAACATTTGTTGTTGGACTTTCCACCAACAAATGTTGGCTAGCAGGTTCTCAAATTTTTTCCGCCAGCAAAACTTTGTTGTCAGACTTTCCGATTGCGTGTACACAAGTCCGTCGCAACAAAAGTCTGTGCATGCTCGGAATCAAGTACGAGACGGAAGCGATCGGTCTGGTAAAATTAGCGTTGGTAATGGAGATATCACATGACTATTGGACTCCCTTATTATCGGCTCGACGTACGTCTTGTACCTCACCGCGTTCCCACGTTCGTAATTGTTGGCCAACATTTGTGTGACTGTGTGTAAAATTCCACGGTTTGGTTGTCGGAAAGTCAGATCGTGTGTACGCGGAATTAGAGTCTGCAAAAGACTTGAGACCGGGGCGAAGGTTCACCTTCTTGCAGGACAACGACCCGAAACATACAGCCAGAGCTACAATGGAATGGTTTACATCAAAGCATATTCATGTGTTAGAATGGCCCAGTCACAGTCCAGACCTAAATCACATTGAGAATCTGTGGCAAGACTTGAAAATTGCTGTTCACAGACGCTCTCCATCTATTCTGACAGAGTTTGAGATATTTTGCAGAGAAGAAGAATGGGGAGAAATGTCCTCTCTAGATGTGCAAAGCTGGTAAAGACATCCCCGAAGAGACTTTCAGCTGTAATTGCAGAGAAAGGAGGTTCTACAAAGTATTGACTCCGGCGGGCTGACACGGACACAGCCAGAGGAGATCACCCTGTGGGAGACACAGCAGCCAATATAAATCACCTTACCTAGTGGAGGCATGAAGGAGGAAGGGAGAAGAAAGAGCCTGGCCGCTCCAGCGAGGACACAGGCATTCTCCTTCCGGCCAATTGGAACCCAGACGTGTGTCCTTAGACACGATTGGCTGGGGAGTCATAAGATTCCCTGGCCAATAGGAGCTTCCTGATTGGCCCGGGAGGATAATGTGGCAGAATAGCGTATATTCATTTGCTGGTGTCACACAACTGGGAGCGGGATCAGGGCGCGCTACCAGAGCCCCGAGCCCGCCCTATTTTGAAGCCTATTAGAGCCTCTGACTCTAATCAGGTGCTTCAAAAGACACACCCTTTGCCTAACCCCGCAATTGTAATTCATGTGTCCGGCGTCCTGAAAGGGACTGGGCACATAGAGAGGGAGGGCGGTGGCGGTGTAAGGGAGGCGGTGCCAGTGTAAGGGGGGCAGTGCCCATATGCCCACAATGCACAGGCCGCCACTGGTCTGCACACAAAGGACGAGTCTATCCAATAATCTGGTCCATAGAGATCTGTAATAAAGTGCAGCTAAGGAGTAGGTCAAAGCAGAAATGTCTCCATGTGTGGAGAAGATCCAGCCTGACGGCTCCAAACCTCATTTGGTGATATGGAGAAATGTCTGATCTCCGGGCACAAAACACTTTAATATATTGTCCTCAGTGCACACAATGGCTGGACATCCACTGTGTGTGCACCAAATTCATTTGCAAACCCAGATATTACCTTGTAGCAGTGACATCACCACTGTGCAGAGAGCAAAGCTGTGGGAGGAGACCAGCTGATTCCACCCACTACAGGAAAAGGGGGCGGGGACTAGACCAGCCCCCCTGCGTAAAGTTGAGGGAGCGACCCTGCTTGTTCCACCCGCTACAGGAGAAGGGGGTGGGGACTAGACCAGCCCCCTGCACAAGGAGAGAGCGCAAAGCTGAGGGAGGGACCCTGCTTGCTCCACCCACTACAGGAGGAGGGGGCGGAGGCTAAACCAGTCCCCCTGCACAAAGAGAGAGAGCAAAGCTGTGAAAGGGACCCTGCTTGTTCCACCCACTACAGAAGTGGGGGGAGACCAGACCAATTTCCCTGCACAAGGAGAGAGAGAGAAAAGCTGTGGGAGGCGCCTTGCTTGTTCCACCCACTACAGGAAGGAGCGGAGACTAGACCAGTCACCCCACACAAGGAGAGAGAGCAAAGCTGTGGGAGTGGCCCTGTTCACTCCACCCACTACAGGAGGGGGCAGAGGCTAGACTATTCCCCTTGCACAAGGAGAAAGAGCAAAGCTGTGGGGGGAGGGGTCCTGCTTGCTCCTCCCATTTCAGGAGGAGGGGGCGGAGGCTAGACCAGTCACCCTGTACAAGGAGAGAGAGCAAAGCTGTGGGAGGGGCCTTGTTTTCTCCACCCACTGCAGGAGGAGGGGGCAGAGGCTAGACTAGTCTCCCTGCACAAAGAGAGAGAGCAAAGCTGTGGGAGGGGCCTTGTATTCTCCACCCACTGCAGGAGGGGGCAGAGGCTAGACCATTCCTCCTGCACAAGGAGAGAGAACAAAGCTGTGGGAGTGGCCCTGCTTGCTCCACCTACTACAGGAGAGGAGTGGAGGCTAGACCATTCTTCCTGCACAAGGAGAGAGAGCAAAGCTGTGGGAGGGGCCCTGCTTTCCACACCCACTACATGAGGGGGTGGAGACTAGACCAGTCACTCTGCACAAGGACAGAGAAAGAGAACAAAGCTGCTCTATCCCCTACAGAAGAGGGGTGGAGACTAGACCATTCTCCCTGCACAAAGAGAGAGCAAAGCTGTGGGAAGGACCCTCCTTGCTCCACCCACTACAGGAGAGGGGTGGAGGCTAGACCTTTCTTCCTGTACAAGAACAGAGAGCAAAGCTGTGGGAGTGTCCCCGCTTGCTCCACTAATAACAGGAGAGGGGTGGAGGCTAGACCATTCTCCTTGCACAAGGAGGGAGAGCAAATCTGTGGGAGTGGCCTTGCTTGCTCCACCCACTACAGGAGAGGGGTGGAGGCTAGACATTCTCCCTGCACAAGGAGAGAGAGAGCAAAGCTGTGGGAGGGGTCCTGCTTTCTCCACTCACTACAGGAGGGGGTGGAGACTAGACCAGTCACTCTGCACAAGGAGAGAGAGAGAGAGCACATTTGTGGGAGTGGCCCTGCTTGCTCCACCCACCACAGGAGAAGGGTGGAGGCTAGACCATTCTCCCTGCACAAGGAGAGAGAGCAAAGCTGTGGGAAGGACCCTCCTTGCTCCACCCACTACAGGAGGAGGGGCGGAGACAAGACCAGTCCCCCTGCACAAGGACAGAGAGCAGCAGTGAGCGGTCTTTTTATTGAAAAAAACACAAAAAAACACACAAGCTATCTTATGAATGGGCCAGAAACCCTCTCTGCACAGGACCTGGAAGACCACTGAGATCAATGCAATAGTGGTAACTACTACAATGATTCTCCTACTTCCACCAGTATGGAATATGGATACTTCTATTGGTCCAATATGGAACAATGTAACGATACAATAAAAGCCAGACCTGGCATTCAGATGGAAACAATGTAACCATCTTTCTCAGATTGATTATTCTGGTTGATGTTCTTCCCTGGGAGCCGTCTCTATATAAGAGCCAGCACTGTGATCCAGGGGCGTACTAAGTGGGGGGGCGGGGGGGCGTGCCACCCCGGGTGCCACACACCGGGGGGGGGTGTCAGGCCAGCGCCCCCCCCCCCTCCGCAACTGAAGTGAGTGTGATCGTCCTTCAAGGATTAAGCAGCACCCATCATTATGAGGATACGTTCTTATGGATGATTAAAGGTGGACTTGGCAGACTTTTTCAATCACGGTGCCAAAATCGTACAGAAAAAAAGCAAATGGATTTCCAAGAAACCTGTAAAGACATCGAGGTGCAAATCTTCAAAGTAGCCAAAATAGGCGGAATAGCAGTGCCAGTACAAGGAGTGGGCAGGAGGTGCTGTTGCCCCAGGCGCAGTGCAGAAAAGTGGGGAGAGAATGGATGCAGGGTGGCACACCCATTCTAAAGCATGTATTAACAGTGAAGGGGGGGGGGGGGGCACAACTCCAGATCCTTGCCCCGGGCACTGGACGTCCCTGTCCCGAGATTGGTCCCAGCCTGCTCTAGAACACAGTGTTCTCACCTTCCAGGGAGGATTTATTACACAAGAGGAAAAGATCATGAAGGAGATATGTCAGTATTGACCTGGGATGGCTCCATACACACAGTGCTGCCATATCTCCGCTGCCATACATCTGCCTTATCCAGATATTGTCCTTCCATGTCAGCTGTATACAGGCAGTTTTATATATAATATAATAATCAATGGAGAGAGTTCTGACCTTCACAGGGGAGGGGGAAGGGTAGGCCTAGGGACCAATCAGGTGGTCTGTATGCACATGTGCTAACAGGGAATGGACAAACACAGAATGCTAGGGCAGCTATTGGCTACTGGCTATGAACTTCCTTATTCTAGTCCCATCTTATGTCATCACGTTCCAATCCGTCTGACTTTGGTGTGATTGTGTGTGGCCAAGTCCGTCGGGAGGACCATTGGACCAAGTCCGTCGAAAAGTCTGGTTGTGTGTACGCGGCATTACAGGTTTTTCTTCTAAGATTGTCCTGTATTTGTCTCCATCCATCTTCTCATCAACTCTGACCAGCTTCCCTGTCCCTCCTGAAGAAAACCATCCCCACCACATGATGCTGCCACCACCATGTTTCACAGTGGGAATGGTGTGTTTAGGGTGATGTGCAGTGTTAGTTTTCCCCACACACATGGTGTTTTGCTTTTAGGCCATAAAGTTGAATTTTGGTCTCATCTGACCAGATCACCTTCTTCCACATGTTTGCTGCCCCCTCCCCCACATGGCTTCTCACAAACTGCAAACAGGACTTCTTATGACTTTCTTTCTCCAATGTCTTTCTTCTTGTCACTCTTCCATAAAGGGCAGATTTGTGGAGAGACGACTAATAGTTGTCCTGTGGACAGATTCTCCCCCCTGAGCTGTGGATCTCTGCAGCTCCTCCAGAGTTACCATGGACCTCTTGGCTCTTCTCTGATGAATGCTCTCCTTGCCCGGCCCGGTCAGTTTAGGTGGACGGCCATGTCTTGGTAGGTTTGCAGTTGTGCCCATACTCTTTCCATTTTCCGATGATGGATTGAACAGAGCTCCGTGAGATGGTCAAATCTTGGGATATATTATTATAATCTAACCCTGCTTTATACTTCTCCACAACTTTATCCCTGACCTGTTTGGTGTGTTCCTTGGCCTTCATGATGCTGTTTGTTCACTAAGGTTCTCTAACAAACCTCTGAGAGCTTCACAGAACAGCTGTATTTATACTGAGATTAAATTACACACAGGGGGACTCTATTTACTAATTAGGTGAGTAAAGGGGGTCTGAATACAAATGCATGCCACACTTTTCAGATATTTATTTGTAAACAATGTTGAAAACCATTTATCATTTTCCTTCCACTTCACAATTATGTGACACTTTGTGTTGGTCGATCACATAAAATCCCAATAAAATACATTTACGTTTTTGGTTGTGAAAAATGAAAAAAGGTGGAAAATTTCACGGGGTATGAAAACTTGTTCAAGGCATTGTATGTGTGTGTGTATATATATATATTGGTGCTATATAAATCCTGTATTATAATAATATAATATATATATATATATATATATATATATATATATATATATATATATACTGTGTATATATATATATATATATATATATATATATATATATTATTATCCATATATATGTATTTATATATTATACTGTATATATATTTATTTTTAAATAAACCAGTCAATTGTCATGTCAAACAAGAACTTTTTCAGTGAAAGATCATTTGTATTATTATTGTTACATAATATATATATATATAAAGTAGAATACACTGTAATTATTATTTTTCTTTCAATGAGATCTGGCAGTGATGAATCTGGCGGCAGATAGATGTCTGCTGGTCTGAGGGGGAGAGAGACGTTATTTTCCGGGGGCTCTGACTCATTTCGGAGTCTCAGAATGAGATCTATTAGCAGTAAAGGGAGGAGAAAGGAGGGGGAGGGGGGGTTCGATTTTTATGCTGATTAGAGATAAAGAGAGAGGTGGGGGGAGAGGGGGGATGAGCGATGCCAACGTCTGTCTGTCTGTCTGATTCACCACCACTAACTGTCACCTGTCCATTCCGGGTGTTTTCAGTCAGCCTGGGTCTAGACCATCTCTCCTGGGAATAGACCATCTCTCCTGGGAATAGACCATCTCTCCTGGGAATAGACCATCTCTCCTGGGAATAGACCATCTCTCCTGGGAATAGACTATCTCTCCTGGGTATAGACCATCTCTCCTGGGAATAGACCATCTCTCCTGGGAATAGACCATCTCTCCTGGGTATAGACCATCTCTCCTGGGAATAGACCATCTCTCCTGGGTATAGACCATCTCTCCTGGGTATAGACCATCTCTCCTGGGAATAGACTATCTCTCCTGGGAATAGACCATCTCTCCTGGGAATAGACTATCTCTCCTGGGTATAGACCATCTCTCCTGGGAATAGACCATCTCTCCTGGGAATAGACCATCTCTCCTGGGAATAGACCATCTCTCCTGGGTATAGACCATCTCTCCTGGGAATAGACCATCTCTCCTGGGAATAGACCATCTCTCCTGGGAATAGACCATCTCTCCTGGGAATAGACCATCTCTCCTGGGAATAGACCATCTCTCCTGGGAATAGACCATCTCTCCTGGTTATAGACCATCTCTCCTGGGAATAGACTATCTCTCCTGGGAATAGACCATCTCTCCTGGGAATAGACTATCTCTCCTAGGTCTAGACCATCTCTCCTGGGTATAGACCATCTCTCCTGGGAATAGACCATCTCTCCTGGGAATAGACCATCTCTCCTGGGTATAGACCATCTCTCCTGGGAATAGACTATCTCTCCTGGGAATAGACCATCTCTCCTGGGAATAGACCATCTCTCCTGGGAATAGACTATCTCTCCTAGGTCTAGACCATCTCTCCTGGGAATAGACCATCTCTCCTGGGAATAGACCATCTCTCCTGGGTATAGACCATCTCTCCTGGGAATAGACCATCTCTCCTGGGAATAGACCATCTCTCCTGGGAATAGACCATCTCTCCTGGGAATAGACCATCTCTCCTGGGTATAGACCATCTCTCCTGGGTCTAGACTATCTCTCCTGGGAATAGACCATCTCTCCTGGGAATAGACCATCTCTCCTGGGAATAGACCATCTCTCCTGGGAATAGACCATCTCTCCTGGGAATAGACCATCTCTCCTGGGTATAGACTATCTCTCCTGGGTATAGACCATCTCTCCTGGGAATAGACCATCTCTCCTGGGTATAGACCATCTCTCCTGGGTCTAGACTATCTCTCCTGGGAATAGACCATCTCTCCTGGGAATAGACCATCTCTCCTGGGTATAGACCATCTCTCCTGGGAATAGACCATCTCTCCTGGGTATAGACCATCTCTCCTGGGTCTAGACCATCTCTCCTGGGAATAGACCATCTCTCCTGGGAATAGACCATCTCTCCTGGGTATAGACCATCTCTCCTGGGAATAGACCATCTCTCCTGGGAATAGACCATCTCTCCTGGGTATAGACCATCTCTCCTGGGTATAGACCATCTCTCCTGGGAATAGACCATCTCTCCTGGGAATAGACCATCTCTCCTGGGAATAGACCATCTCTCCTGGGAATAGACCATCTCTCCTGGGAATAGACCATCTCTCCTGGGAATAGACCATCTCTCCTGGTTATAGACCATCTCTCCTGGGAATAGACTATCTCTCCTGGGAATAGACCATCTCTCCTGGGAATAGACTATCTCTCCTAGGTCTAGACCATCTCTCCTGGGTATAGACCATCTCTCCTGGGAATAGACCATCTCTCCTGGGAATAGACCATCTCTCCTGGGTATAGACCATCTCTCCTGGGAATAGACTATCTCTCCTGGGAATAGACCATCTCTCCTGGGAATAGACCATCTCTCCTGGGAATAGACTATCTCTCCTAGGTCTAGACCATCTCTCCTGGGAATAGACCATCTCTCCTGGGAATAGACCATCTCTCCTGGGTATAGACCATCTCTCCTGGGAATAGACCATCTCTCCTGGGAATAGACCATCTCTCCTGGGAATAGACCATCTCTCCTGGGAATAGACCATCTCTCCTGGGTATAGACCATCTCTCCTGGGTCTAGACTATCTCTCCTGGGAATAGACCATCTCTCCTGGGAATAGACCATCTCTCCTGGGAATAGACCATCTCTCCTGGGAATAGACCATCTCTCCTGGGAATAGACCATCTCTCCTGGGTATAGACTATCTCTCCTGGGTATAGACCATCTCTCCTGGGAATAGACCATCTCTCCTGGGTATAGACCATCTCTCCTGGGTCTAGACTATCTCTCCTGGGAATAGACCATCTCTCCTGGGAATAGACCATCTCTCCTGGGTATAGACCATCTCTCCTGGGAATAGACCATCTCTCCTGGGTATAGACCATCTCTCCTGGGTCTAGACCATCTCTCCTGGGAATAGACCATCTCTCCTGGGAATAGACCATCTCTCCTGGGTATAGACCATCTCTCCTGGGAATAGACCATCTCTCCTGGGAATAGACCATCTCTCCTGGGTATAGACCATCTCTCCTGGGTATAGACCATCTCTCCTGGGAATAGACCATCTCTCCTGGGTATAGACCATCTCTCCTGGGTCTAGACCATCTCTCCTGGGTATAGACCATCTCTCCTGGGTCTAGACCATCTCTCCTGGGAATAGACCATCTCTCCTGGGAATAGACCATCTCTCCTGGGTATAGACCATCTCTCCTGGGAATAGACCATCTCTCCTGGGTATAGACCATCTCTCCTGGGAATAGACCATCTCTCCTGGGTCTAGACCATCTCTCCTGGGAATAGACCATCTCTCCTGGGAATAGACTACCTCTCCTGGGTCTATACTATCTCTCCTGGGAATAGACCATCTCTCCTGGGAATAGACCATCTCTCCTGGGAATAGACCATCTCTCCTGGATATAGACCATCTCTCCTGGGAATAGACCATCTCTCCTGGGAATAGACCATCTCTCCTGGGTCTAGACTATCTCTCCTGGGAATAGACCATCTCTCCTGGGAATAGACCATCTCTCCTGGGAATAGACCATCTCTCCTGGGAATAGACCATCTCCCCTGGGTATAGACCATCTCTCCTGGGAATAGACCATCTCTCCTGGGTATAGACTATCTCTCCTGGGTATAGACCATCTCTCCTGGGAATAGACCATCTCTCCTGGGTATAGACCATCTCTCCTGGGAATAGACCATCTCTCCTGGGTATAGACCAACTCTCCTGGGTCTAGACCATCTCTCCTGGGAATAGACCATCTCTCCTGGGAATAGACCATCTCTCCTGGGTATAGACCATCTCTCCTGGGAATAGACCATCTCTCCTGGGTATAGACCATCTCTCCTGGGAATAGACCATCTCTCCTGGGTATAGACCATCTCTCCTGGGTCTAGACCATCTCTCCTGGGAATAGACCATCTCTCCTGAGTCTAGACTACCTCTCCTGGGAATAGACTACCTCTCCTGAGTCTATACTATCTCTCCTGGGAATAGACCATCTCTCCTGGGTCTAGACTATCTCTCCAGGGAATAGACTACCTCTCCTGGGTCTAGACTATTTCTCCTGGTTATAGACCATCTCTCCTGGGTCTAGACCATCTCTCCTGGGAATAGACCATCTCTCCTGGGTATAGACCATCTCTCCTGGGTCTAGACCATCTCTCCTGGGAATAGACCATCTCTCCTGGGTATAGACCATCTCTCCTGGGAATAGACCATCTCTCCTGGGAATAGACCATCTCTCCTGGGAATAGACCATCTCTCCTGGGTATAGACCATCTCTCCTGGGAATAGACCATCTCTCCTGGGAATAGACCATCTCTCCTGGGAATAGACCATATCTCCTGGGAATAGACTATCTCTCCTGGGAATAGACCATCTCTCCTGGGAATAGACCATCTCTCCTGGATATAGACCATCTCTCCTGGGAATAGACCATCTCTCCTGGGAATAGACCATCTCTCCTGGGTATAGACCATCTCTCCTGGGAATAGACCATCTCTCCTGGAAATAGACCATCTCTCCTGGGTATAGACCATCTCTCCTGGGAATAGACTATCTCTCCTGGGAATAGATCATCTCTCCTGGGAATAGACCATCTCTCCTGGGTATAGACCATCTCTCCTGGGTATAGACCATCTCTCCTGGGTATAGACCATCTCTCCTAGAAATAGACCATCTCTCCTGGGAATAGACTATCTCTCCTGGGAATAGATCATCTCTCCTGGGAATAGACCATCTCTCCTGGGAATAGACCATCTCTCCTGGGAATAGACCATCTCTCCTGGGAATAGACCATCTCTCCTGGGTATAGACTATCTCTCCTGGGAATAGATCATCTCTCCTGGGAATAGACCATCTCTCCTGGGAATAGACTATCTCTCCTGGGAATAGATCATCTCTCCTGGGAATAGACCATCTCTCCTGGGAATAGACCATCTCTCCTGGGAATAGACCATCTCTCCTGGGAATAGACCATCTCTCCTGGGTATAGACCATCTCTCCTGTGTATAGACCATCTCTCCTGGGAATAGACTACCTCTCCTGGGTCTAGACTATTTCTCCTGGTTATAGACCATCTCTCCTGGGAATAGACCATCTCTCCTGGGTATAGACCATCTCTCCTGGGAATAGACCATCTCTCCTGGGTATAGACCATCTCTCCTGGGTCTAGACTATCTCTCCTGGGAATAGACCATCTCTCCTGGGAATAGACCATCTCTCCTGGGTATAGACCATCTCTCCTGGGAATAGACCATCTCTCCTGGGTATAGACCATCTCTCCTGGGTCTAGACCATCTCTCCTGGGAATAGACCATCTCTCCTGGGAATAGACCATCTCTCCTGGGTATAGACCATCTCTCCTGGGAATAGACCATCTCTCCTGGGAATAGACCATCTCTCCTGGGTATAGACCATCTCTCCTGGGTATAGACCATCTCTCCTGGGAATAGACCATCTCTCCTGGGTATAGACCATCTCTCCTGGGTCTAGACCATCTCTCCTGGGTATAGACCATCTCTCCTGGGTCTAGACCATCTCTCCTGGGAATAGACCATCTCTCCTGGGAATAGACCATCTCTCCTGGGTATAGACCATCTCTCCTGGGAATAGACCATCTCTCCTGGGTATAGACCATCTCTCCTGGGAATAGACCATCTCTCCTGGGTATAGACCATCTCTCCTGGGTCTAGACCATCTCTCCTGGGAATAGACCATCTCTCCTGGGAATAGACTACCTCTCCTGGGTCTATACTATCTCTCCTGGGAATAGACCATCTCTCCTGGGAATAGACCATCTCTCCTGGGAATAGACCATCTCTCCTGGATATAGACCATCTCTCCTGGGAATAGACCATCTCTCCTGGGAATAGACCATCTCTCCTGGGTCTAGACTATCTCTCCTGGGAATAGACCATCTCTCCTGGGAATAGACCATCTCTCCTGGGAATAGACCATCTCTCCTGGGAATAGACCATCTCTCCTGGGTATAGACCATCTCTCCTGGGAATAGACCATCTCTCCTGGGTATAGACTATCTCTCCTGGGTATAGACCATCTCTCCTGGGAATAGACCATCTCTCCTGGGTATAGACCATCTCTCCTGGGAATAGACCATCTCTCCTGGGTATAGACCAACTCTCCTGGGTCTAGACCATCTCTCCTGGGAATAGACCATCTCTCCTGGGAATAGACCATCTCTCCTGGGTATAGACCATCTCTCCTGGGAATAGACCATCTCTCCTGGGTATAGACCATCTCTCCTGGGAATAGACCATCTCTCCTGGGTATAGACCATCTCTCCTGGGTCTAGACCATCTCTCCTGGGAATAGACCATCTCTCCTGAGTCTAGACTACCTCTCCTGGGAATAGACTACCTCTCCTGGGTCTATACTATCTCTCCTGGGAATAGACCATCTCTCCTGGGTCTAGACTATCTCTCCAGGGAATAGACTACCTCTCCTGGGTCTAGACTATTTCTCCTGGTTATAGACCATCTCTCCTGGGTCTAGACCATCTCTCCTGGGAATAGACCATCTCTCCTGGGTATAGACCATCTCTCCTGGGAATAGACCATCTCTCCTGGGAATAGACCATCTCTCCTGGGAATAGACCATCTCTCCTGGGTATAGACCATCTCTCCTGGGAATAGACCATCTCTCCTGGGAATAGACCATCTCTCCTGGGAATAGACCATATCTCCTGGGAATAGACTATCTCTCCTGGGAATAGACCATCTCTCCTGGGTCTAGACTATCTCTCCTGGGAATAGACCATCTCTCCTGGGAATAGACCATCTCTCCTGGATATAGACCATCTCTCCTGGGAATAGACCATCTCTCCTGGGAATAGACCATCTCTCCTGGGTATAGACCATCTCTCCTGGGAATAGACCATCTCTCCTGGGAATAGACCATCTCTCCTGGGTATAGACCATCTCTCCTGGGAATAGACTATCTCTCCTGGGAATAGATCATCTCTCCTGGGAATAGACCATCTCTCCTGGGTATAGACCATCTCTCCTGGGTATAGACCATCTCTCCTGGGTATAGACCATCTCTCCTGGAAATAGACCATCTCTCCTGGGAATAGACCATCTCTCCTGGGTATAGACCATCTCTCCTGGGAATAGATCATCTCTCCTGGGAATAGACCATCTCTCCTGGGAATAGACCATCTCTCCTGGGAATAGACCATCTCTCCTGGGAATAGACCATCTCTCCTGGGTATAGACTATCTCTCCTGGGAATAGATCATCTCTCCTGGGAATAGACCATCTCTCCTGGGAATAGACCATCTCTCCTGGGTATAGACCATCTCTCCTGGGTATAGACCATCTCTCCTGGGAATAGACTATCTCTCCTGGGAATAGATCATCTCTCCTGGGAATAGACCATCTCTCCTGGGAATAGACCATCTCTCCTGGGAATAGACCATCTCTCCTGGGAATAGACCATCTCTCCTGGGTATAGACCATCTCTCCTGTGTATAGACCATCTCTCCTGGGAATAGACTACCTCTCCTGGGTCTAGACTATTTCTCCTGGTTATAGACCATCTCTCCTGGGAATAGACCATCTCTCCTGGGTATAGACCATCTCTCCTGGGAATAGACCATCTCTCCTGGGAATAGACCATCTCTCCTGGGTATAGACCATCTCTCCTGGGTCTAGACTATCTCTCCAGGGAATAGACTACCTCTCCTGGGTCTAGACTATTTCTCCTGGTTATAGACCATCTCTCCTGGGTCTAGACCATCTCTCCTGGGAATAGACCATCTCTCCTGGGTATAGACCATCTCTCCTGGGTCTAGACCATCTCTCCTGGGAATAGACCATCTCTCCTGGGAATAGACCATCTCTCCTGGGTATAGACTATCTCTCCTGGGAATAGATCATCTCTCCTGGGAATAGACCATCTCTCCTGGGAATAGACCATCTCTCCTGGGTCTAGACCATCTCTCCTGGGAATAGACCATCTCTCCTGGGAATAGACCATCTCTCCTGGGTATAGACTATCTCTCCTGGGAATAGATCATCTCTCCTGGGAATAGACCATCTCTCCTGGGAATAGACCATCTCTCCTGGGTCTAGACCATCTCTCCTGGGAATAGACCATCTCTCCTGGGAATAGACCATCTCTCCTGGGTCTAGACCATCTCTCCTGGGAATAGACCATCTCTCCTGGGTATAGACCATCTCTCCTGGGAATAGACCATCTCTCCTGGGAATAGACCATCTCTCCTGGGAAAAGACCATCTCTCCTGGGTATAGACCATCTCTCCTGGGAATAGACCATCTCTCCTGGGTATAGACCATCTCTCCTGGGAATAGACCATCTCTCTTGGGTCTAGACCATCTCTCCTGGGAATAGACCATCTCTCCTGGGAATAGACCATATCTCCTGGGTCTAGACCATCTCTCCTGCGAATAGACCATCTCTCCTGGGTCTAGACTACCTCTCCTGGGTCCTAGACTATTTCTCCTGGTTATAGACCATCTCTCCTGGGTCTAGACCATCTCTCCTGGGAATAGACAATCTCTCCTGGGTCTAGACCATCTCTCCTGGGAATAGACTATCTCTCCTGGGAATAGACCATCTCTCCTGGGAATAGACCATCTCTCCTGGGTATAGACCATCTCTCCTGGGAATAGACCATCTCTCCTGGGTATAGACCATCTCTCCTGGATATAGACCATCTCTCCTGGATATAGACCATCTCTCCTGGGTATAGACCATCTCTCCTGGATATAGACCATCTCTCCTGGGAATAGACCATCTCTCTTGGGTATAGACTACCTCTCCTGGGTCCTAGACTATTTCTCCTGGTTATAGACCATCTCTCCTGGGTCTAGACCATCTCTCCTGGGTCTAGACCATCTCTCCTGGGAATAGACCATCTCTCCTGGGAATAGACCATCTCTCCTGGGAATAGACCATCTCTCCTGGGAATAGATCATCTCTCCTGGGAATAGATCATCTCTCCTGGGAATAGACCATCTCTCCTGGGAATAGACCATCTCTCCTGGGTATAGACCATCTCTCCTGGGAATAGATCATCTCTCCTGGGAATAGACCATCTCTCTTGGGTATAGACTACCTCTCCTGGGTCCTAGACTATTTCTCCTGGTTATAGACCATCTCTCCTGGGTCTAGACCATCTCAACTGGGAATAGACCATCTCTCCTGGGAATAGACCATCTCTCCTGGGAATAGACCATCTCTCCTGGGAATAGATCATCTCTCCTGGGAATAGATCATCTCTCCTGGGAATAGACCATCTCTCCTGGGAATAGA
The DNA here is from genome assembly GCF_037356315.1 of Lithobates pipiens. Lineage (NCBI taxonomy): Eukaryota > Metazoa > Chordata > Amphibia > Anura > Ranidae > Lithobates > Lithobates pipiens. The sequence goes on from NW_027507718.1 coordinate 543,652,230, forward strand.
CCATCTCTCCTGGGTATAGACCATCTCTCCTGGGAATAGATCATCTCTCCTGGGAATAGACCATCTCTCCTGTGTATAGACCATCTCTCCTGGGAATAGACCATCTCTCCTGTGTATAGACCATCTCTCCTGGGAATAGACAATCTCTCCTGGGAATAGACCATCTCTCCTGGGTATAGACCATCTCTCCTGGGAATAGACCATCTCTCCTGTGTATAGACCATCTCTCCTGGGTCCTAGACTATTTCTCCTGGTTATAGACCATCTCTCCTGGGAATAGACCATCTCTCCTGGGTATAGACCATCTCTCCTGGGAATAGATCATCTCTCCTGGGAATAGATCATCTCTCCTGGGAATAGACCATCTCTCCTGGGTATAGACCATCTCTCCTGGGAATAGATCATCTCTCCTGGGAATAGACCATCTCTCCTGGGAATAGACCATCTCTCCTGGGAATAGATCATCTCTCCTGGGAATAGATCATCTCTCCTGGGAATAGACCATCTCTCCTGGGAATAGACCATCTCTCCTGGGTATAGACCATCTCTCCTGGGAATAGACCATCTCTCCTGTGTATAGACCATCTCTCCTGGGAATAGACAATCTCTCCTGGGAATAGACCATCTCTCCTGGGTATAGACCATCTCTCCTGGGAATAGACCATCTCTCCTGTGTATAGACCATCTCTCCTGGGAATAGACCATCTCTCCTGGGAATAGACCATCTCTCCTGGGAATAGACCATCTCTCCTGGGAATAGACCATCTCTCCTGGGTATAGACCATCTCTCCTGGGAATAGACCATCTCTCCTGGGAATAGACCATCTCTTCTGGGTATAGATCATCTCTCCTGTGTATAGACCATCTCTCCTGGGAATAGACCATCTCTCCTGGGAATAGACCATCTCTCCTGGGAATAGACCATCTCTCCTGGGAATAGATTATCTCTCCTGGGTATAGACTATCTCTCCTGGGAATAGACCATCTCTCCTGTGTATAGACCATCTCTCCTGGGAATAGACCATCTCTCCTGGGAATAGACCATATCTCCTGGGAATAGACTATCTCTCCTGGGAATAGACCATCTCTCCTGGGAATAGACCATCTCTCCTGGGAATAGACCATCTCTCCTGGGAATAGACCATATCTCCTGGGAATAGACCATCTCTCCTGGCAATAGACCATCTCTCCTGGGAATAGACCATCTCTCCTGGGAATAGACCATCTCTCCTGGGAATAGACTATCTCTCCTGGGAATAGACCATCTCTCCTGGGTATAGACCATCTCTCCTGTGTATAGACCATCTCTCCTGGGAATAGACCATCTCTCCTGGGAATAGACCATCTCTCCTGGGAATAGACCATCTCTCCTGGCAATAGACCATCTCTCCTGGGAATAGACCATCTCTCCTGGGAATAGACCATCTCTCCTGGGTCTAGACCATCTCTCCTGGGAATAGACCATCTCTCCTGGGTATAGACCATCTCTCCTGGGAATAGACCATCTCTCCTGGGTCTAGACCATCTCTCCTGGGAATAGACCATCTCTCCTGGGTATAGACCATCTCTCCTGGGAATAGACCATCTCTCCTGGGAATAGACCATCTCTCCTGGGTCTAGACCATCTCTCCTGGGAATAGACCATCTCTCCTGGGTATAGACCATCTCTCCTGGGAATAGACCATCTCTCCTGGGTATAGACCATCTCTCCTGGGAATAGACCATCTCTCCTGGGAATAGACCATCTCTCCTGGGAATAGACCATCTCTCCTGGGTATAGACCATCTCTCCTGGTTATAGACCATCTCTCCTGGATATAGACCATCTCTCCTGGGAATAGACCATCTCTCCTGGGAATAGACCATCTCTCCTGGTTATAGACCATCTCTCCTGGGAATAGACCATCTCTCCTGGTTATAGACCATCTCTCTTGGGTATAGACCATCTCTCCTGGTTATAGACCATCTCTCCTGGTTATAGACCATCTCTCCTGGATATAGACCATCTCTCCTGGGAATAGACCATCTCTCCTGGGAATAGACCATCTCTCCTGGGAATAGACCATCTCTCCTGGGTCTAGACCATCTCTCCTGGGAATAGACCATCTCTCCTGGGTATAGACCATCTCTCCTGGGAATAGACCATCTCTCCTGGGTCTAGACCATCTCTCCTGGGAATAGACCATCTCTCCTGGGTATAGACCATCTCTCCTGGGAATAGACCATCTCTCCTGGGAATAGACCATCTCTCCTGGGTCTAGACCATCTCTCCTGGGAATAGACCATCTCTCCTGGGAATAGACCATCTCTCCTGGGTATAGACCATCTCTCCTGGTTATAGACCATCTCTCCTGGTTATAGACCATCTCTCCTGGATATAGACCATCTCTCCTGGGAATAGACCATCTCTCCTGGGAATAGACCATCTCTCCTGGTTATAGACCATCTCTCCTGGTTATAGACCATCTCTCCTGGGAATAGACCATCTCTCCTGGGTATAGACCATCTCTCCTGGGAATAGACCATCTCTCCTGGTTATAGACCATCTCTCTTGGGTATAGACCATCTCTCCTGGTTATAGACCATCTCTCCTGGTTATAGACCATCTCTCCTGGATATAGACCATCTGTCCTGGGAATAGACCATCTCTCCTGGGAATAGACCATCTCTCCTGGTTATAGACCATCTCTCTTGGGTATAGACCATCTCTCCTGGGTATAGACCATCTCTCCTGGGTATAGACTGAGAAGCTCTCAGTGTGCAGTGCAATCAGAAGAAGCGATGTCAGTCCAGGAGAGGAGTCTGTACAACTGTGCAAGACTGGAGGGCAGACTTAAGCAATCCCTACTCTTTCCAGAACCAAAACGCGTCAGTCGCTGTACTTTCTCAGTATAGGTTCCTTTTAAAGTGAAGAAAAAAGACATGTAATGATAATGAACCCAGAGCGGCGTTACCGCGTGTCCTTTTTAATGCGGAGTTGAGTGTTAGTACCATGACCCCCATTACCATTTCCCCTTGTAGAGAACAGGGGGGCAGCTGTGTGCGCAGAGCGTCTCGCCCTCATAGCGTCCATCATGTGACCCTCCCGAGGCCGGACTGTTGGTTTGGGAATAATGATCAGTGTCTCGGCCTCCTCCGAGGTCAGCGGCTGTTTTGCGTGTAACAATGTTGTGTTTGTTATCGTGTGCTTTCGGTGAATTATTTACCGCGGGACAGACTGCGCTCTGTTCGCAAAGAAGCCGCGGCCGGGGCTTTCTGAGAGAGAGCGTCAGTGTTCCGGATCCAGAGCATCCCATTATCCGGGAGGGATGAGATATTCCCGGCCGTACAGGGACAGAGAAATGAGATTATCGCCAATTAGCGGCCATTGCATCCTGCAACGTCCGCAGCCAGGCCTCGGGATTCACTGCTGGTGAACGTCGTGTTCCGGGGCCCTTCCGGAGGAACGCCGCTTATTTCATCAATGTCTTGTTAAAGGGGCAGTCCATGAAAAATAAATAAACATAAAACGTAAAAATTCGTAATGAAGACTGCAACTGTTCGGGGCAGGCTCGGGTCACTGCGACTTTGTGTTGCGACTTGATGCATCTTCAATGCGACTTTCCTTTGGCTTTAATATTATGTGACTTTGGCTTTGGGGAAAAACCCTCTGAAGTTGCAACAATGTCTCGGTTTTTGCAACTTTTGTGATTTTAACATTGAAGTCTATGGCCCTGAAGTCGCACCAAAGATGCAGGAAAGTGCCGGCAGTGCTGGGACAAGGCCATCTAGAGCCCAGGGCAAACATACCAAACTGCAGCCGCCCCTCCCCTCCCCAAGATGTATAAGCAATATGTGTCAGAAAAATCCCCCCCCCCACAAAAATCAAGCACTAACCCGCATACTAACCCCTAAGCAAAAATTCCCCCTCCTTTCAGTAAGAATCTGCCCCCCCCCCCCACTAAAATCCCCCCAGCCAGCACAAATCTTTGCCCCATCCATCCCCCCTCCAAGCTCAACTCCTCCTCCTCTCCAAATTCACAGAAAGTATTCAGTAGAAATCCTCTCCTTCCACTCCGAATGCCCCCTCCCAGCACAAATTCTCCCCCCAATCCCCCTTTTTAGCACAACCCCCCCCCCAAAAAAAAAATCCCCTCCCAGCACAAATCCCCCCCACAAAAATGTCACCTCTTACCATAAATAAATACACCCCAATAATCACTACCAGCACAACCCCCCCTCCCACAAAAAAATCACCCTTCCTAGCACAGATCCTCTACCCCTCAAATTTCCCTCCAAGCAGAAATCCTCTCCTCCCACTCCAAATGCCCCCTCCCAGCACAAATTCTCCCCCCACTCCCCCTTAGCACAAATCCCCCCACCCCAAATTTCCCCTCCTAGCATGACTAAATACACCCCAATCATCCCTACTAACAAACCCCCCCCCCCCCCCATAAAAAACAATTCCCCTCCTAGCACAAATTCTCCCCCCAATCCCCCTTTTTAGCACAAATCCTGCCCCCCACCAAAAAAAATCCAATCCCCGCACATATCCCCCCCAAAAAATCCCCTCCCAGCACAAATCCCCCCCCCCCAAAAATCCCCTCCCAGCACAACCCCCCCCCCCCTCAAAAATTTCACCTCTTACCATAAATAAATACACCCCAATAACCACTACCAGCACAACCCCCCCCCCCCCCAAAAAAAAATCACCCTTCCTAACAGAAATCCTCTACCCCTCAAATTTTCCCCCAAGTAGAAATCCTCTCCTCCCTCTCCAAATGCCCCCTCCCAGCACAAATTCTCCCCCCACTCCCCCTTAGCACAAATCCCCCCACCCCAAATTTCCCCTCCTAGCATGACTAAATACACCCCAATCATCCCTACTAACAAACCCCCCCCATAAAAACAATTCCCCTCCTAGCACAAATTCTCCCCCCAATCCCCCTTAGCACAAATCCCCCCACCCCAAATTTCCCCTCCTAGCATGACTAAATACACCCCAATCATCCCTACTAACAAACCCCCCCCATAAAAACAATTCCCCTCCTAGCACAAATTCTCCCCCCAATCCCCCTTTTTAGCACAAATCCTGCCCCCCACCAAAAAAAATCCAATCCCCGCACATATCCCCCCCCAAAAAATCCCCTCCCAGCACAAATCCCCCCCCCAAAAAATCCCCTCCCAGCACAACCCCCCCCCCTCAAAAATGTCACCTCTTACCATAAATAAATACACCCCAATAACCACTACCAGCACAACCCCCCCCCCCCCCAAAAAAAAATCACCCTTCCTAACAGAAATCCTCTACCCCTCAAATTTTCCCCCAAGTAGAAATCCTCTCCTCCCTCTCCAAATGCCCCCTCCCAGCACAAATTCTCCCCCCAATCCCGCTTCTTAGCACAAATCCCCCCCCCCCAAATAATTCCCCTCCTAGCATGAATAAATACACCCAATCAGCCCTACTAGCACAACCCCCCCATAAAAAAAATTCCCCTCTTAGGACAAATTCCCCCCCCCCCAATCCCCCTTTTTAGCACAAATCCCACCCCCCCCCCCCAACAAAAGTCCCCTCCCAGAACAACTCTCCCTCCCCAAATTTCCCCTCTTAGCATAAATAGATACACCCCAATCATCACTACCAGCACAACCCCCCCCCCCCCAAAAAAAATCACCCTTCCTAGTACATATCCTCTACCCCTCAAATTTCCCTCCAAGCAGAAATCCTCTCCTCCCACTCCAAATGCCCCCACCCAGCACAAATTCTCCCCCCACTCCCCCATAGCACAAATCCCCCCATCCCAAATTTCCCCTCCTAGCATGACTAAATACACCCCATTCATCCCTACAAACACAACCCCCCCATAAAAAAAAACAATTCCCCTCCTAGCACAAATTCTCCCCCCAATCCCCCTTTTTAGCACAAATCCCGCCCCCCCACCAAAAAAAATCCAATCCCTGCACAAATCCCCCCCAAATTTCCCCTCTTACCATAAATAAATACACCCCAATCATCACTACCAGCACAACCCCCCCCCCCCCCGCAAAAAAGTCACCCTTTCTAGCACAAATCCTCTACTCCTCAAATTTCCCTCCAAGCAGACATCCTCTCCTCCCTCTCTGAATGCCCCCCACTCCCCCTTAGCACAAATCCCTCCCCCCAAATTCCTCCTCCTAGCATGAATAAATACACCCCAATCATCGCTACTAGCAAAACACCCCCCCCATAAAAAAACTGCCCCCAATCCCCCTTTTTAGCACAAATCCCGTCCCCCCAAAAATAAAATCGCCTTTCCTAGCATAAATCCTCTATCCCTCAAATCCCCCCCCCCCCCCCAGTAGAAATCCTCTCCTCCCACTCCAAATGCCACCTCCCAGCACAAATTCTCCTCCCAATCCCTGTTCTTAGCACAAATCCCCCCCCAAAAAAAAAATTCCCTCCTAGCATGAATAAATACACCCCAATCATCCCTACTAGCACAAATTCCCTTCCCCTTTACCATAATAACTTCTTCTCGCACAAAACCCTTCATCACCCCTCCCAACACAAATTCCCCAAATCACCATTCCTACCACACACCCCTAATTTCCTAGAACAATTCTTATCCCCTGCCAACCTCCGAATCCCTCCTCTCAACATAAATCCTGCCCCCCCCCCTCCATCTCACATGATACCACAGTGCCCAGGGCAGCTGTCCCTTCTGCCCACCCCTTGTCCCGGCCCTGAGTGCAGACTTCTACTTCTAACAGCCAAATCTTTGTTTGCTCACCAAACCCACGAATAGACAGAGTTTGAGTCAGACTCGTGTCCAATTTTATTTTTTCATGTAAGAAGTAAGGTTTTAATTTAGGATTTAAAAAACTGCCCTACAATAACCTGTAATGGGGGGGAGGAGGGTTGCGCCACCGTTTAACCACCACCCAGCCATCGTGCCCATTGATCATACTAGTAAACTGACTATGTCACAGTCGGTGGGCACTGTCTTTGCCAAATGTGACTGATTCAACTGCCTTACAATAACCTGTAATGGGGGGAGGGGTCAACAGGCCGGTTGCCCCACCAGGGTTTAACCTCCACCTAGCTGCAAGTTAACATGGGCTCTTGCCATGTTAGTCCACATGGGCACGGTCATGCTGTGGCATGGCAACAAAATTGTACCACAGGTCACAGCTGGTGGACACTATCTTTGCCAAATGCGACCCATTCAACAGCTCTGCCATAACCTGTAAAGGGGGGTTCAACGGACAGTTACACCACCATTTAACCACCACCCAGCCATCGTGCCCATTGACCCTACTAGTACACTGACTAGGTCATGCTGCAGCGTGGCAAAAATTGTACCACAGGACACAGTCAGTGGGCACTATCTTTGCCAAATGTGACTCATACAATTGCCCTACAATAACCTGTAATGGTGGGGGGGGTGGGGTTGCGCCACCGTTTAACCACCACCCAGCCATCGTGCCCATTGACCATACTAGTACACTGACTAGGTCATGCTGCAGCGTGGCAAAAATTGTACCACAGGTCACAGTCGGCGGGCACTATCTTTGCCAAATTTGACTCATTCAACTGCCCTACAATAACCTGTAATGGGAGGGGGGGAGGGGTCAACAGGCCGGTTGCCTCACTGTTTAACCTCCACCTAGCTGCAAGTTAACATGAGCTCTTGCCATGTTAGTCCACACGGGCACAGTCATGCTGCGGAGTGGCAAAAAAATTGTACCACAGGTCACAGCCGGTGGGCACTATCTTTGCCAAATACAACCCATTCAACAGCTCTGCCATAACCTGTAAAGGGGGTTCAACAGGCAGCTGCACCACCGTTTAACCACCACCCAGCCATCGTGTCCATTGACCATACTAGTACACTGACTAGGTCATGCTGCAGCGTGGCAAAAATTGTACCACAGGTCACAGTCGGTGGGCACTATCTTTGGCAAATGCGACCCATTCAACAGCTCTGCAATAACCTGTAAAGGGGGTTCAACAGGCAGTTGTACCACCGTTTAACCACCACCCAGCCATCGTGCCCGTTGATCATAATAGTACACTGACTAGGCCATGCTGCAGCGTGGCAGCCAGTGGGCACTATCTTTGCCCAAATGCAATCCATTCAATTGCTTTGCAATAACCTGTAATGGAGAGGAGGCTCAACAGGCAGTTGCGCCACTGTTTTAACCACTGCCCAGCTGCAAATTAACATGGCCTCTAGCCATGTTAGTACACAGGCGCGGTCATACTGCAGTGTGGCAAATACTGTACCACACGTCACAGACGGTGGGCACTATCTTTGCCAAATGGGACCCATTCAACTGCTCTGCAATGGCCTGTGATAGGGGGATTCAACAGGCAGTTGCGCCACATTTTAACCACCGCCCCCAGCTGCAAATTAACATGACCTATTGACCAGGTTAGTACATACTGACTCAGTCATGCTGCAGCATGGAAAAAAACTGTACCACAGGTCACAGCCGGTGGGCACTATTTTTGTCGAACACAACCTATTCAACTTCCCTGCATTTGCGCCACCATTTAAACACTGCCCCAGCTGTGAGTTAACATGTTCTCTAGCCATGTTAGTACACACAGGCATGGTTGGGGTGCTGCGACATTGGCAAAAGTTGTATAACAGGTCACAGACGGTGGGCATTATCTTTGCAAAACACAACCCATTCAACTGCCCTGCAACAGCCTGGAATTTGGGTTGGGGGTTCAACAGGCAGTTGCGCCACCAATTTAAGCACTGCCCAGCTGTTAACGTGTCCTCTAGCTATATTAGTACACACGGACGCGGTTGTGGTGCTGCAGCATGGGGAAAGTTGTATGACAGGGTCACAGACGGTGGGCACTATCTTTGCCAAACACAACAAATTCAACTGCCCTGCAATAGCCTATAATGGGTGGGTGGGTGGGGGGGGGGGGTGGGGGGGTTAACAGGCAGTTGCCCCATGTTTTAACCACTGTCCAGCTGCAGGCTAACATGCCCACTGGCCATGTTAGTGCACACAGGCATTTGGGGAAAAAAATGCCGCAGGTCACATTGAGCGGGCCAAACGCAACCCAGTGAATAGGGCTGCTCCACAACCGCCCTGCAATCACCTGTAATGCATGCGTGCGGCGCGTTGCGGGCTTTCAGGGGTTAGAAATGAATGTAAATGAGTCCCGAAACAAATAAAAATCTTGAAATTTGTGGTATTTTTTTTTTCGCCCCCTGCACCCCATTTCTCTTTGTGGTCCCTCTACTGCATTGCATGTTGTGTTGCGTGTTAACATGCGTGGAATTGAGGCAGTTCTGGTGTTTGCTGTGCAATCCCTCCGCACTGAACATGGAAAGCCCCTTTAAACAGAACCTCTTGGGATGACCTTCTCCGCCTCTCCTCGTTATTCATGTACGGGATCATAGCCGGCTCATGAGAGAATGAGGAAAGGGTTACAGTTCAGTCCGGGCTCCACCCTGTTCAATAGTCCTCCCGACCTCACATGTGAGACTCCTAACTGCCCATAAATGATTCCAACACTCGGAGTCATGGGAAAGGAGCCGGATCCCATCCCCCCCCCCCCCCCCCCCACCCCGGACTGTGTCTGCCAACACCACAATTATATCATTAGCGGGGTCGTATTTGTATTGGGGCGACTCCAACCATTTACAGCTTGCTGGGGTCACCGGGATGTCTGGGTGCAAAACGGTTCTCACTTTTCGGAGACTCAGATCCCGGGAAATAGAAGAAAAATCGGAGATACTGCCGGGAGATCATTGGAATATTTGGAATGGTGTCATGATACATATTGTTTTCTGTTATCAGACACTTCGGGACCTCTAAGTATCATTTGGCCTCTAGGTGGCGTTAAGTCTAGTATAAGTCTATATAAGTATAGGAATTTCCTATAATAATTAGCCCCATCTAGTGGCCAAATGCTGTATTTCCCATTTTAAATCAATTAAAAATATTCCTCTGTTATCAGATACTTTGAGAACTCTAGGTGGCGCTACGCCTCATTTGGCCTCTAGGTGGCGCTATGTCTCATTTGGCTTCTAGGTGGCGCTATGTCTCATTTGGCCTCTAGGTGGCGCTATGCTTCATTTGGCCTTTAGGTGGCGCTATGTCTCCTTGGCCTCTAGGTGGCGCTATGTCTCCTTGGCCTCTAGGTGGCGCTAACTCTCATAGGAATTTCATATAATAATTAGCCCCAGCTAGTGGCCAAATGCTGTATTTCCCATTTTAAATCAATGAAAACATTCTTCTGTTATCAGATACTTAGGGGACTCTAGATGGTGCTAAGTCTCATTTGGCCTCCAGGTGGCGCTATGCTTCATTTGGCCTTTAGGTGGCGCTATGTCTCCTTGGCCTCTAGGTGGCGCTATGTCTCATTTGGCTTCTAGGTGGCGCTAAGTCTCATAGGAATTTCATATAATAATTAGCCCCATCTAGTGGCCAAATGCTGTATTTCCCATTTTAAATCGATAAAAACATTCTTCTGTTATCAGATACTAAGGGGACTCTAGATGGCGCTGTGCCTCATTTGGCCTCCAGGTAGCACTGTGCCTCATTTGGCCTCCAGGTGGCGCTGTGCCTCATTTGACCTCCAGGTGGCGCTGTGTCTCATTTGGCCTCTAGGTGGTGCTATGTCTCATAGGAATTTCATATAATAATTAGCCCCATCTAGTGGCCAAATGCTGTATTTCCCATTTTAAATCGATAAAAACATTCTTCTGTTATCAGATACGTAGGGGACTCTAGAAGGCGCTGTGCCTCATTTGGCCTCCAGGTAGCATTGTGCCTCATTTGGCCTCCAGGTGGCGCTGTGGCTCATTTGGCCTCCAGGTAGCGCTGTGGCTCATTTGGCCTCCAGGTGGCGCTGTGCCTCATTTGGCCTCCAGGTGGCGCTGTGCCTCATTTGGCCTCCAGGTGGCACTGTGCCTCATTTGGCCTCCAGGTGGCGCTATGTCTCATAGGAATTTCCTATAATAATTAGCCCCATCTAGTGGTAAGATGCTGTATTTCCATTTTAAATCAATAAAAAAACAAATAGGGACCTCGAAGTATCATTTAGCCTCTAGGTGGCGCTAAGTCTCATAGGAATTTCCTATAATAATTAGCTCCATCTAGTTGCAAAATGTGTTATTTTCCATTTTAAATCAATAAAAAAACATTCTTCTGTTATCAGACACTTAGGAGCCTTCTAGGCGGTGCTAAGTATCATTTGGCCTCTAGGTGGCGCTAAGTCTCATAGGAATTTCCTATAATAATTAGCTCCATCTAGTGGCAAAATGTGTTATTTTCCATTTTAAATCAATAAAAAACATTCTTCTGTTATCAGATACTTAGGGGACTCTAGGTGGCGCTGTGCCTCATTTGGCCTCCAGGTAGCACTGTGCCTCATTTGGCCTCCAGGTAGCACTGTGCCTCATTTGGCCTCCAGGTGGCGCTGTGCCTCATTTGGCCTCCCGGTGGCGCTATGTCTCATTTGGCCTCTAGGTGGTGCTATGTCTCATAGGAATTTCCTATAATAATTAGTCCCATCTAGTGGCCAGATGCTGTATTTCCATTTTAAATCAATAAAAAAACAAATAGTGACCTCGAAGTATCATTTAGCCTCTAGGTGGTGCTAAGTATCATTTGGCCTCTAGGTGGCGCTAAGTCTCATAGGAATTTCCTATAATAATTAGCTCCATCTAGTGGCAAAATGTGTTATTTTCCATTTTAAATCAATAAAAAACATTCTTCTGTTATCAGATACTTAGGGGACTCTAGGTGGCACTAAGTATCATTTGGCCTCTAGGTGGCGCTATGCCTCATGTTACTCACTGTGGTCCCTGGTGATAAGGCGGATGGTCCTTTAGTGGCGACAGCTTCCCCTCTACCTCCGAGAACGGCAGGTTCTCCGACCGGCAGAACCGGCACTTCTGGTTGGACTGCAAGCCGCAATCCCAACCCTGCGCCGCTCTCTTGCTTCTGGATAGGACCTCAGACAGCCTGGCAGCCAGATGTGCCCGAGATAGGCCCAATCTCTGGCCTAGCAGCCCGGGGGCAATACAACACACGCCCACCCAGACAGCCGTCCAGGTGGCACAGAACCCCCGATCACCTCACTCCACCCAAATATATAGGTTCTCCCAGAAGGCCAAGGGATTCAAGAAAACCCCTGCCCATTGGCTGGCATACCCCACATACCCATAACCTGACCTTGGGTTGCCCTTTTCATATCTAGTACCACCAAGTACCCGGCCACCTAGAGGTAGAAGGGAGAAGTGCAACAAGGCCAAACTTAGGGAGAAATCGATAGATCTCTATCAACCAGGATAGGTATTGCTGGTAAGTAAATTTGTGAGGAGCAACCCTGCCGAAACTCCAGGGTGCTACACTATATAAATGTATAATAATAATAGTGTGTGACCTGGGGGGGGGGATTAGATTGTAAGCTCCTCTGGGGCACAGGCTCAGCGTTCTCTGTATAGCATGGCGATGAGAAGTTCCATGTTCTGGAGGGTAGGATGGATTGTGTGATTTTGCCCGGATTTGTTATTAGTGGGGGGGGAGGGGTTTATTATCTGGAAGACATGTGGGCTGCAGATGGACTCGGGGAGGGAATTCGGATACGGGAAATGTTTGAACATTCCCGAGAACTCCTTCCACGGGGTCTCATCCTTCCATGGGGTCTCATCCTTCCACGGGGTCTCATCCTTCCATGGGGTCTCATCCTTCCACGGGGTCTCATCCTTCCAGCAGCCATTGCACATCAGTAGAGTCATGGTGGTAATGTAAAGGACAGCTGCTTTTTTTTTTTTTTTTTTTTTTATACATCGCCTTGAAAAAGTATTCATACCCCTTGACATTTCCCACATTTTTTTCATGTTACACCCGAAAACGTAAATGTATTTTATTGGGATTTTATGTGATGGACCAACACAAAGTGGCACATAATTGTGAAGTGGAAGGAAAATGATAAATGGTTTTCAACATTTTTTTACAAATAAATATGTGAAAAGTGTGGGGGGTACATTTGTATGGCGCCCCCCGGAGTCAATACTTTGTAGAACCGCCTTTCACTGCAATTACAGCTGCAAGTCTTTTTGGGGGTGTCTTTACCAGCTTTGCACATCTAGAGAGGACATTTCTGCCCCATTCTTCTTCTTTGTAAAATATCTCAAGCTCTGTCAGATTGGATGGAGAGCGTCTGTGATCAGCAATTTTTAAGTCTTGCCACAGATTCTCAATGGGATTTAGGTCTGGGCTGTGACTGGGCCATTCTAACACATGAATATGCTTTGATGTAAACCATTCCATTGTAGGTCTGGCTGGATGTTTCGGGTCGTTGTCCTGCTGGAAGGTGAATCTCCGCCCCGGTCTCAAGTCTTTTGTAGACTCTAACAGGTTTTCTTCTAAGATTGTTCTGTATTTGTCTCCATCCATCTTCTCATCAACTCTGACCAGCTTCCCTGTGCCTGCTGAAGAAAAGCATCCCCACAACATGATGCTGCCACCACCATGTTTCACAGTGGGGATGGTGTGTTTAGGGTGATGTGCAGTGTTAGTTTTCCTCCACACATAGCGTTTTGCTTTTAGGCCAAAAAGTACAATTTTGGCCTCATCTGACCAGATCACCTTCTTCCACATGTTTGCTGCCCCCTCCCCCACATGGCTTCTCACAAACTACAAACAGGACTTCTTATGACTTTCTCTCTCCAATGTCTTTCTTCTTGTCACTCTTCCATAAAGGGCAGATTTGTGGAGAGACGACTAATAGTTGTCCTGTGGACAGATTCTCCCCCCTGAGATGTGGATCTCTGCAGCTCCTCCAGAGTCACCATGGACCTCTTGGCTCTTCTCTGATGAATGCTCTCCTTGCCCGGCCCGGTCAGTTTAGGTGGACGGCCATGTCTTGGTAGGTTTGCAGTTGTGCCCATACTCTTTCCATTTTCCGATGATGGATTGAACAGAGCTCCGTGAGATGTTCAAAGCTTGGGAGAGATTTTTATAACCTAATACACCGTATTTACAACCTCCTAAGACTTATCCTCAGCTGTTCCTAACTCCATTCTATCACTCGGGGGGGGGGGGGGGGGAGGGGGGGATTACAATTCCATGAAAAGGAGAAGAATTCATTGGATTTTCATCTGGAATGTGCGTGTAGTTACAGGAAAATCCTGAATGCAGCATTCTTTGACAGAAAATTTCCAATATTCCACGGAACATGTGATGCCACATGCTCAGAACATGCATTATAGTCCGGAATGACATATGACTTAGAGAAGGATGTGGAAGAAGACAACTTAAGGCCGGGGTCACACTGTGTGCAGAGCGGCTCGCAGCAGGGGGTCCGGTGCGTCCCTCTTCTCCATTTCAGGTCCGAATGTCAGGAGACAACAGCCGCTTCAAAAAATTGATTGTAGCAGAACACAACAGCTTAGCGCAGGAGATTGCTGCACTAACTTTGCATAATTAGTACAGCGGCTCCGATCGGAGCTGACAGTTTTTTTTGTTTTCCATTGGTCTTGTTTTCGGTTGGAAAAAAACTCAGTGTGTACCAGGCTTGGTCTGGTTCAAAAGCACCCAACCCCCCCCCCATGTTGAGGGCATTTCCTGGTCTGCTTGGCTGCATCATGCTCGGATAAGGGTCCCCACGCCATTTTAAAAAAATATTTTGGCATGGGGGTCCCCTCCCAATCCATACTAGACCCAAGGGCCTGGTATGGACCTGGGGGAGACCCCTTGCTGTTCGTTTTTTTTTTTTCACAATTTTTTTTTTAGCCGGTGTTCTGTCAAAAAGTGTCCAGCCATCATATAGTGTCCGCCTGAGGAGAAGAAGAATCTGAAAGTCTCTGAAGAAGAACGGCGCCTGCGCACTGGGTCCAGGTGGAAGCCCCACCATCCAAGTGGACATACGGTAGCACATAGTAACAGGGCCCCTTGCGGCCTCGCTTCACTCACCACGCTTCGGGCACGGCCTCGCTTCGCTCGCCACGCTTCGGGCACGGCCCCGCTTTGCTCGCCACGCTTCGGGTGTGGCCTCGCTTCGCTCGCCATGCTTCGGGTACGGCCTCGCTTCACTCGCCATGCTTCAGGCACGGCCTCGCTTCGCTCGCCATGCTTCGGGCACGGCCTCGCTCCGCTCGCCACGCTTCGGGCATGGCCTCGCTTCGCTCGCCGCGCTTCGGGCACGGCCTCGCTTCACTCGTCATGCTTTGGCTATTTTTGATTCTAACTCTATGTCCACTTGCTTCAGGCACGGCCATGCTTCGGGCACAGCCTCGCTTCGCTCGCCACGCTTCGGTCACGGCCTCGCTTCGCTTGCCACGCTTCGGGCACGGCCTTGCTTCGCTTGCCACGCTTCGGTCACGGCCTTGCTTCGCTTGCCACGCTTCGGGCACGGCCTTGCTTCGCTTGCCACGCTTCGGGCACGGCCTCGCTTCGCTCGCCACGCTTCGGGCACGGCCTTGCTTCGCTTGCCACGCTTCGGGCACGGCCTCGCTTCGCTCGCCACGCTTCGGGCACGGCCTTGCTTCGCTTGCCACGCTTCGGGCACGGCCTCGCTTCGCTTGCCACGCTTCGGGCACAGCCTCGCTTCGCTCGCCACGCTTCGGGCACGGCCTCGCTTCGCTCGCCACGCTTCGGGCACGGCCTCGCTTCGCTTGCCACGCTTCGGGCACGGCCTCGCTTCGCTCGCCACGCTTCGGGCACGGCCTCGCTTCGCTCACCACGCTTCGGGCACGGCCTTGCTTCGCTCGCCACGCTTCGGGCACGGCCTTGCTTCGCTTGCCACGCTTCGGGCACGGCCTCGCTTCGCTCGCCATGCTTCGGGCACGGCCTCGCTTGGCTTGGCTATTTTTGATTCTAACTCTATGTCTACTTGGATGGTAGGGGGCTTGAACCTGGACTCACCGCGCAGGCACCGTTCATCTTCGGAGCCTTTCGGCGTCTCCTTGCCCTCCGTACTGCGCAAGCGCAGTACAGGGCGGGACACTATCTGACGGGGGACACTATTTGATACATCACCGGAGGGGAAGCCCGCTGTCAGCTGATTGCTCATCGGTTGTTAAGGATGTGGCAGGCGGCTTCCCGGCCCCCTCCTTAGCAACCAGCTATATATATAGTGTAAAAAAAATAATAATGCAAAACGCAAATCGAGGCAAAATTGCAGTAAAAGCGCATGTCCAAAAATGCAGCAAGCACTGCAGAAACGCTGAAAAGCAACATGCTTAGATGTGAATCGAGCCCAAGTCTGCGTTTTGGTGGAAGCGCACGCATTATAATGGATAGGTAGAGGGCAGGTGAGCCTGGAGGGAGCCCGCCCCTCCTTAAAGTGGTAGTAAACTCTGTACTACCACTTGTATCTCCAAAGACATGCTGGTAGGTTAATTGTCCAACTGTCCAAAATTGGCCCTAGTATATGAATGGGGACCTTGGATTTTGGGCTCCTTGAGGGTAGGGACTGATGTGAGTGTGCAATGTACAGGGATAGGGACAATTGTAGACACTCAGGTTGAACTGGATGGGCTGGTGTCTTTATTCAACCTTACTAACTATACTATACAGGTAAGCCTATAATAAGCCTTACTTGCAGGTACTGTGAACATCTCCTACACTTGCAGAGTTTAGGAGATATTCAGAGTGCATGCAGCCGATGACATCATCGCATGCACACTGAAGGTCCAGTTTACGCTGCCGGACCGCCAGAGCCTAGGGTTGCCACCTGTCCAGGATTCACCCGGACAGTTCGGGTTTTGAATCATGTGTCCGGGTTTCAGTCCACTTGAAACCTGGACACAATATTAAGGCTGTAATGCAGTGCAGAACAGTGAGGGTGAGGGGGCACTATGCAAGCCACATTACTATTCTCCTTGGAGCCCCCAAAGGTGTCCTAGGTCTTTTGCAATCCTTTACAGAATCCCCAAAAATTTTTTTTTGCTGTGCGCCACTAAAGTGTTCGGGTTTGGCTTGAAGAAAAAGTGGCAACCCTACCAGAGCCCATGCTGGAAACGGTGGCTTCCGCATGCATTTGCGGGAGTGACGTCATCGCGGCTTCGGCCAATCACATAGCCGGAGCTTGGGAACCCAGAAGACAGACAGGGGAAACATGTCAGCCCTCTCAGCTGTGACTTTACAGTGCTGGAGGGCAGGGCCGTCTTTACTATTGATTAGACCCTGGGCAAAAAAAAAAAAAAATGTCCCCCCTATGCAGTTTCACTCTCCACCTGCTTTGAGACACACAATAAAAAGCAGCAAGACTCAAAATCAGTTTACTGAATCAGATCAGACAGCGAATGCGATTGGTTGCCAGAGGTTACAGTGTATCATTACCGCTCACTGACTGGTTGATAGAGGTTAAAGCACATGATTTCTGCTTGTTGATTGGTTGCTAGAGGTTACAGCGCATGATTTCTGCTTGTTGGTTGCTAGAGGTTACAGCGCATGATTTCTGCTTGTTGGTTGCTAGAGGTTACAACGCATGGTTTCTGCTTGTTGGTTGGTTGCTAGAGGTTACAGCACATGATTTCTGCTTGTTGATTGCTAGAGGTTACAGCGCATGATTTCTGCTTGTTGGTTGCTAGAGGTTACAGCGCATGGTTTCTGCTTGTTGGTTGGTTGCTAGAGGTTACAGCGCATTATTTATGCTTGTTGGTTGGTTGCTAGAGGTTACAGCGCACAATTTCTGCTTGTTGATTGGTTGCTAGAGGTTACAGCGCATGATTTCTGCTTGTTGGTTGCTAGAGGTTACAGCGCATGGTTTCTGCTTGTTGGTTGGTTGCTAGAGGTTACAGCGCACAATTTCTGCTTGTTGATTGGTTGCTAGAGGTTACAGCGCATGATTTCTGCTTGTTGTTTGCTAGAGGTTACAGCGCATGGTTTCTGCTTGTTGGTTGCTAGAGGTTACAGCGCACAATTTCTGCTTGTTGATTGGTTGCTAGAGGTTACAGCGCATGATTTATGCTTGTTGGTTGGTTGCTAGAGGTTACAGCGCACAATTTCTGCTTGTTGATTGGTTGCTAGAGGTTACAGCCCATGATTTCTGCTTGTTGGTTGGTTGCTAGAGGTTACAGCGCACAATTTCTGCTTGTTGATTGGTTGCTAGAGGTTACAGCCCATGATTTCTGCTTGTTGGTTGCTAGAGGTTACAGCGCACGATTTCTGCTTGTTGATTGGTTTCTGGAGATTACTGTGCATCAATGCTGCTCACTGATGCACCCAGTGGGCAGCATTCAGTATAGGTGATATGGTGGATATGACCTCAGGGGGCATGATATACATATGAATACTGCCTCCTGCCGGTCTGCCTCTATTTACATATGAATGTCGGTATTTACATGTAAACACAGGATCTGAAGGTGAGTCATCTGTACACAACAATAGGGCAGAGCTGGGCAGCATTAGTAACAGAACTTCACGCTGAGATATCGGAACACGGCACGGGATTAAAACCTCAAAAGGACGAGGGAATTTAAACTGGGATAGTTGCCAAGTATGAGGCAGCTGCTTTGGGCCCCACAACAATGACAGGGCCCAGAGCAGCTGCCCCTTTTGCCCTGCCTTAAAAACGGCCCTGCTGGAAGGCTTCGTTCCAAGGTGATTATTTCACTATGTGCTAGTATGCAATGCATACTAGCACATTATGCCATTGTCTTGGCAGCAAAGGAGTCCAGTGGGTCCCCGCACCAGTATTAGAACAATGCAAATAAATGGGCACTACCCTCACCTATAACTGGCCTTTGCAGCAAGGAGCACATGATAGGGCGACGCATGCAAAAAACAAACAAAAACAAAGCGATTCCAGGCTCAACTTACCGACCAGCCTGCTAACCGACCGACACAAACAGAATTCCCCCAGCAAAACTCAGATGAGAGCTTTTTGTCGGAAAATGCGACCGTGTGTACGCTCCATCGGTCTTTTGCTGGCGGAATTCCGGCCAGCAAAAGATGGAGAGCGGGTTCTCTATTTTTCGGTCGGAAAAAGTTCCTATCCGAAAATGCGTTAGTCTGTACAAATTCCGATGCGCAAAATTCCTACGCATGCTCGGAAACAATTCGACGCATGCTCGGAAGCATTGAAGTTCATTTTCTCGGCTCGCCGCAGCATTGTACGTCACCGCGTTCTTGACGGTCGAAAGTTCAGAGAACTTTTGTGTGACCCGTGTGTAGGCCAGCCAAGCTTGAGCGGAATTCCATCGGAAAAACCATCCAAGATTTTTTCCGATGGAGAATCCGCTCGTGTGTACGGGGGCATAACCGGGGGTTACGTTTGCACACATTTACATTTCCAAAATGCGGAACCTTTTCCAAAAAAAAAAAACGATCTGCACCAAAGCGAACAAAATTAACAAATGCGTGGGGGTATGCCATTAACAATTATGGTGGCCCTAAAAGTACTAATCTGATTGAACGATTCCTCACAGGATCTGATAATACGATCAAGCCTATGAGTTATTAGGAAGACCCATTCTGTGTCCTCCGACCATTTTAACAAAACCAATTAAATTCGCCAAAATGATTCTGATGGCTCTAGCCTGAAAATGTAATTGTATACAATTTAGATAGATGGATAGGATTGTGTATGGCGCATCCAATGATCTTTTGGATCTTAGGATTGTATTTTGTGTAGGGTGGTATATTGATCGTATATGAGGTAGTTCTGGGCCACCATTGGACCTTCCGTCTGGCACTCTCATCTTACATTCAGAGAGGTTGATATACTTTATATAATGGAGCTCAGACAGTGAAGAGTTCGCAGCCAGTCGTTCCTCGTGTAACGAGCTGAGCAGATGTGATCGGCATCCTCTGGTTGGATTATATTACCAGCCGAGGATGAACAATCCACCAGAGAGAACGGCTTCCTATTCGTCCTCTGTGAACTTCCAGCCTGTCTGGGGCCCCCTCCACACTTCTCCCACAATAAGAATCCTTCCATGTGCAGGGACAGGTGGACAATGGGGGTTTCTGCTGACTTTGACCCTCGTTGTCCAGCCACTGGAAAGTCCAAACTGAGGAGGATGTATTTACAGTGCATCACTGAAATCTCATATAACCTTTAAACATTTTATTGTCATTTCAAAAGTGGTTTTCATTCTTTTAAAGTCTGTAACTTTCAATAAACTAAATCCCTGGTGATTAGGGATGAGCCGAACACCCCCCGGTTCGGTTCGCACCAGAACTTGCGAACGACCCCCGCGTTCGGTACGAACGTTAGAACCCCATTGAAGTCTATGGGACTCGAACGTTCGAATTGGAAAGTGCTCATTTTAACGGCTAATATGCAAGATAGTGTCCTAAAAAGGGTTTGGCGACCTGCCTCCTGCCTCAGGGGACATGGGTCACTGCAAAAAAAAGTTTTAAAAACTACCGTTTTGGCGGGAGCACTGATTTTAATGACGATTAAAGTGAAAAAAAAAAAGTGAAATATTCCTTTAAATATGGTGCCTGGGGGGTGTCTGTAGTATGCCTGTGAAGTGCCACGTGTTTCCCGTGTTTAGAACAGTCCCTGCACAAAATGACATTAAACGGAAATAACACCATTTAAAACTGCTTGCGGTTTTAATGTTATATCTGGTTCCTGCAATATGGTTGAAAATCATTCAGAAACATGGCATGGGTAGCCCTCCCTGCCCATTACCAGCCTATTTGGGTCTTGTACGCATATTAAGGGGAACCCCGTACCCATATTAAAAAAAGGAAATGCGTGTGGCCCCCAGGCCCTATATACTCAGAACAGCAGTATACAGGCGGTGCAAACAAGACAGGGACTGTGTAGGTTTGTTGTGTTAAGTTGAATCTGTTTGTCATTTTCAACCGGTACATTTTTAAAGTGTAGCTCCAGTCAAAAAAACTATCTTTAAGCTTTTTGGAAAACATAGGGAAGGGTTATCACCCCTGTATAATTTGTTTTGTCGTCCATCTTTTTTCATCTCACTTGCTGCTGTCTCCTTCCGTTTGCAAGTAGGAGATGTTTGTAAGTTGGATGTTTGAAAGTAGGGGCCTGCCCTATATTATAGCGGTATGTACTGGGTACAGAGCACGCAGACAGCACGCACTCCTAACACTACTGACTGCAAGCTCTATTATTAACCACTTGTTAGCCCAATGTTTGCATAAAGTGAAAGATGAAGTTATGCTGAGTAAATAGATATCAAACATGTCACTCTTCAAAATTGCACATGCCCGTGGAATGGCGCCAAACGTCGCTACTTAAAAAATCCCCATAGGCGACGCTTTAAATATTTTTTTACTGGTTACATGTTTTGAGTTGCAGAGGAGGTCTAGGACTAGAATTATTGCTCTCGCTCTAACATTCTCGGCGATACCTCACATGTGTGGCACATGCGAGCACATGGGGACATGGGCGCTTTAATTTTTATTTTATTTTTTTATTGTTCATTTTACTTTATTTATTTTAGTTTGACATTTTTTTTCCCAAAAATATATTTTTGATCACTTTTATTCCTATTACAAGAAATGTAAACATCCCTTGTAATAGGAATATGGGGTGACAGGTCCTCTTTACAGTGAAATCTGGGGGGTCAATATGACCCCACATCTCACCTCTAGGCTGGGAAGCCTGAAATAAAAAATAAAAAAAAGATTCTGGCTTTGATCGTACTGGCGAGTTGGTAGAAGCACCGGAGGGCGGTGAGGGGTGGGGGGCGTCTATGGCTGGGTATTTCAGGGTATCACCGAGTATGGCTGGGTATCTCTGAGTATGGCTGGGTATGGCAATTTATGGCAGGGTATTACAGAGTATTGGCGGGGTATTGGCGGGGTACTACAGAGTAATAGCAGGGTACTGCACTGCAGAGTAATGGCAGGGTACTGCACTGCAGAGTAATGGCGGGGTACTGCACTGCAGAGTAATGGCGGGGTACTGCACTGCAGAGTAATGGCGGGGTACTGCAGAGTAATGGCGGGGTACTGCACTGCAGAGTAATGGCAGGGTACTGCACTGCAGAGTAATGGCGGGGTACTGCACTGCAGAGTAATGGCAGGGTACTGCACTGCAGAGTAATGGCGGGGTACTGCACTGCAGAGTAATGGTGGGGTACTACAGAGTAATGGCAGGGTACTGCACTGCAGAGTAATGGCAGGGTACTGCACTGCAGAGTAATGGCGGGGTACTGCACTGCAGAGTAATGGCGGGGTACTGCAGAGTAATGGCGGGGTACTGCAGAGTAATGGCAGGGTACTGCAGAGTATGCACTGGTATTGCAGAGTATTGGCAGGGAATTGAGGGGTTAAATTCGGTGAGCAGCGATGTGGGCACTGCAGATGCAGCCCACATGGCTGCTGACACCGATCTCTTTCCCCTCCGCTGTACCGATCGGTACAGAAAGGGGAGGTAGGAACAGGCGTCATAACATGACGCCGGTTTGTTTCCAAGTGATCACTCCGTCATTTGACGGAGCAATCACGTGGTAAACGGCCGCTATGAGCGGCCGTTTACCGTGATGCGCCGGGTCCTATGGACCCGGCGGTCACGGATGCTCTCGAGTGCGCACACCTCGGGGCACGCGAGAGCAGAATTCTGGGAGGCCGTTAATTAACGGCCTCTCTGAGTTAAACAACCGCCCTGAAGCCGTTAATCGGCAATGGGCAGTTGTTAAGTGGTTAAAGCTAGATCACTAGCTATATAGGTGAGGTGAATATAGTGGTGTATACTGCAGTCAGGGCACAGACAACAACCACTACACAGCAGCAAGATAGGAAATCAGCCAAAAACGATTGGTGTGTACTGTGTTGAAGGTACACAGAACACCCACTGCTTCAGATGCAAAGTAACACACTACAGGAGGCCGCCTTAAAGGCGGCCTTATATAGTGTGGGGCGTGCACTACACAGCCTGAGCTATGATTGGCCACAGGCAGGATGCCTGTGGCCAATCATGGCTCTCCTCGCTGCCGGCGCTGCGATTGGCCAAGCATGCGGGGTCACAGTGCATGCTTGGCCAATCATCGGGCAGCAATGCACTGCGCCAACGCAGTGCATTGTGGTCCGCGCGCGCGTCACTCGAATTTTGACGCGAACGGCCAAAACGTTCGGAATTCGCCGAACGGCCGAACGGCCAATGTTCGAGTCGAACGTACGTTCGACTCGAACACGAAGCTCATCCCTACTGGTGATCCTGCCATGAAGCTCCTTGCTCAGGCACTTCCTGTTATATGGTGACAACTGTTTTCCGAAATGTACTCCAGCGTTGTCAGCCTGTCAGCATGCGCACCCCTAGTGGTGACTACAAGAGGCCATACTGACGCACATTGCACAGGCAAGGCCAGCCATTGTCTATCAGGACATTGTCTATCTACCAGAGGATCTGGATGGACAATTTGATAAATGGTTCTATATTTAGGATGTATGTGGTCTATAAACCAGAGGCTCTGGATGGACAGTTGGATAAATGGTTCTATATTTAGGATGTATCTGGTCTATAAACCAGAAGCTCTGGATGGACAGTTTGGTAAATAGTTCTATATTTAGGATGTATCCAGTCTATAAACCAGAGGCTCTGAATGGACAGTTGGATAAAGGGTTCTATATTTAGGATGTATGTGGTTTATAAACCAGAGGCTCTGGATGGACAGTTGGATAAATGGTTCTATATGTAGGATGTATCCATTCTATAAATCAAAGGCTCTGGATGGACAGTTGATTAATGGTTCTATATTTAGGCTATATCTGGTCTATAAACCAGAGGCTCTGGATGGACAATTTGATATTTGGTTCTATATTTAGGATGTATCTGGTCTATAAACCAGAGGCTCTGGATGGACAGTTGGATAAAGGGTTCTATATTTAGGATGTATGTGGTCTGTAAACCAGAGGCTCTGGGTGGACAGATGGTTGAATGGTTCTATATTTAGGATGTATCCATTATATAAACCAAAGGCTCTGGATGGACAGTTGGGTAAATGGTTCTATAGTTAGGATGTATCCGGTCTATAAACCAGAGGTTCTGGATGGACAGTTGGATAATTGGTTCTATATTTAGGATGTATCCGGTCTATAAACCAGAGGCTCTGGATGGACAGTTGGATAAATGGTTCTATATTTAGGTTGTATCTGGTATATAAACCAGAGGCTATGGATGGACAGTTGGATAAATGGTTCTATATTTAGGATGTATCCATTATATAAACCAAAGGCTCTGGATGGACAGTTGATTAATGGTTCTATATTTAGGATGTATCTGGTCTATAAACCAGAAGCTCTGGGTGGACAGTTGATTAATGTTTCTATATTTAGGATGTATCTGGTCTATAAACCAGAGGCTCTGGATGGACAGATGGATAAACGGTTCTATATTTAGGATGTATCCATTCTATAAACCAGAGGCTCTGGATGGACAGTTGGATAAAGGGTTCTATATTTAGGATGTATGTGGTCTATAAATCAGAGGCTCTGGATGGGCAGATGGATAAATGGTTCTATATTTACTATGTATCCATTCTATAAACCAAAGGCTCTGGATGGACAGTTGGATAAAGGGTTCTATATTTAGGATGTATCTGGTCTATAAACCAGAGGCTCCGGGTGGACAGTTGGATAAAGGGTTCTATATTTAGGATGTATCTGGTCTATAAACCAGAGGCTCTGGGTGGACAGTTGGATAAATGGTTCTATATTTAGGATGTATCTGGTCTATAAACCAGAGGCTCCGGGTGGACAGTTGGATAAAGGGTTCTATATTTAGGATGTATCTGGTCTATAAACCAGAGGCTCTGGGTGGACAGTTGGATAAAGGGTTCTATATTTAGGATGTATCTGGTCTATAAACCAGA
Organism: Lithobates pipiens; assembly: GCF_037356315.1. Lineage (NCBI taxonomy): Eukaryota > Metazoa > Chordata > Amphibia > Anura > Ranidae > Lithobates > Lithobates pipiens. Next base: position 543,676,969 of record NW_027507718.1, read on the forward strand.
GGCTCTGGATGGACAGTTGGATAAAGGGTTCTATATTTAGGATGTATCTGGTCTATAAACCAGAGGCTCTGGATGGACAGTTGGATAAATGGTTCTATATTTAGAATGTATTCAGTCTATAAACCAGAGGCTCTGGATGGACAGTTGGATAAAGGGTTCTATATTTAGGATGTATCTGGTCTATAAACCAGAGGCTCCGGGTGGACAGTTGGATAAATGGTTCTATATTTAGGATGTATCCGGTCTATAAACCAGAGGCTCCGGGTGGACAGTTGGATAAATGGCTCTATAGGTAAGGCTCTATTAGTGCTAGAAATCTAGCCCAGACATAAGATAAGGATGAAGATGATGGAATAGGGGGTCATAGTTGGCGTTGCTGATTTGGCATTGTAGTAGGAGGACACGGCGGTCTACATACCCGAGTGGCTACAGGTGGTGGTGTGGGTGGTGTAGAGCGTCTCCTACCAACCATAAAGCTACCACCAATCCCCCGAACTCACTATAAATCTCTTTAGACTGGTGGAATATAAAATAAATAAAAAAGGAGTGATTTGTAACTTCTCAAGGAAAAATAAATGTATTAAACTGTATTGTATTTTTATATATCTGCTGCTAGCAGTTCCTCTTTAGAAGTTTAAATATTGCTTTACCTCTATACAGTGTTCCTTTATCTCTTAAGCTGTTAAACCGCATTATACCCTAAAAAAAAAAATTTCAATCAGGAAATATATATTTATTTTTGTTTTACTGTTAAACCACATTGACTTTCCGGCCTTTTATCTTGTTTCTGGTAAGAAACACCCCCCCCCTGTATTTATCTGTGTCTCCATCCTGCAACCTGCGCTCCGTGCGCGGCGATGTCACACTTCTCGCTTCGTTATCGGAACGCAGACAATCACATCTGCCCTTATATGGCCAGAAGGACACAACAAACGTTCCACTAACAAGTTTTAGACTTTGCCTCCTACAAACTCGCTCCAGATTTATGGTGGAATATAGGCCGCAGAGCACGGGGACACCCCAAATAATGTCATGGGGGGGCCACCACAGTCACATGCCGGAGCTCTGTACCATCAGAAGTAGATGAATCAACAACTGGGTCAACAGCCTTAGTGGAGTGAATGTTTTAAATATTCTGTTTTCTTTAAAAAAAAATATATAATAATAATAATTTGAAATACACGATATTATCAAAAGTATTGGGACACCTGCCTTTACACACACATGCATGAACTTTAACCACTTCAGCCCCCAGACCATTTTGCTGGCCTAAGACCAGACCACTTTTTGCAGTGAAAGGGTTAACCAGTGGGTGGCAGTGTAGGGGTTAAGTGTTCCTAGGGGTGTGTTACTAACTGTTGGGGGGGTTGGGCTTTCATTTAGTGAACACTGATCTCTGCTCCAATCACATGGAGCAGAGATCAGCGTCACTTGTTGCTAGGCAGAACGGGGGAGATGCTGTTTACAACGGCATCTCCCCAATCAGCAGCCCCGTGAGACGATCGTGGGTATGCCCGTGGCATACCCACTGTTTACAACGGCATCTCCCCAATCAGCCGCCCCGTGAGACGATCACGGGTATGCCCGCGGCGATCGAGTCCGCGGGACCCGCGACCGGACTCATGGGGGTCCCGACCGCCACGCGAGCGCATCACAGGTGGCGCACTCGCGATGGCAGGGCGGCATTAAAGATTGGACTTACCTGTACGCCAGTAAGCCTGCCCGTGCCATTCTGCCGACGTACATCCGCGTGCGCCGGTCGGGAAGTGGTTAATGGCATCCCTGTCTTAGTCCGTAGGGTTCAATATTGAGTTGGCCCACCCTTTGCGGATATAACAGCGTCAACTCTTCTGGGGAAGGCCGTCCACAAGGTTTAGGAGGGTGTCTATGGGGAATGTTTGACCATTCTTCCGGAAGCGTATTTATGAGGTCAGGCACTAATGTTGGACGAGAAGGCCTGGCTCTCATTCTCCGCTCTAATTCATCCCAAAGGTGTTCTGTTGGGTTGAGGTCAGTCGAGTTCCTCCACCCCAAACTCGCTCATCCGTGTCTTTATGGATTTATAAATAATTAAAGAATAATTCAAGAAATATAGAAACATCAGTTTATGGATTTTTTAGCTGGGAAAACCAATTCAATAAATGATAGAATGCCTTTAACCTCAGTGAAGCTGGTCAGATTTCCTAGGAATTAGTAATAGGCAATGCTGGCAGCTATGATATTGGAGGAGATGTGGGCCTCCTCCATGTGCTCCTGATGGGTCCCAGGCCAGGCGGTGGATGACTGACAGGTGGCAGAGGCCGGAATGCAGAACTGGTACAGACAATGCACTCTTGTTACTCAGCAGCTGTATCACACAGGGAAATATAAAGCGTTTTACAGAACATGTTTCCTGATCTCCCCCCCTCCCCCCACCACCAGACACGCATGGAGATCCAACCTCATTCCCACACTGCGGTCTACATGTATAATCCATATGTCACATCACGTGACCGGCCCTGAGAGAGATAATTCTATGTACACTCCCAGGCTCTGCAATGACTGCCTGCCGACCACAGGGTGACCACGTTGAATCTTTTCCTGTGTGATGACAGGAAGGCGGCTGTGACCCAATACTTCAACAGGAGGAAGCCTGCCATATAGTAGGGACAAGACCTCTATGAAGATTGCAACAATGATGTCAAAATGTGTTCAAATTTCACCATTTGGACAGTTTAGCGGAAAAAAATAAATAAATCAAAGTGATGTTAGTAAATACTGAGAAGCGATCAATGACTTTGTGGACATCTAAAGCCAATGCTAATCCTAGTCCTCACCTTAATGATAACACCAACCCTTACACCAACCTCGAAGTCGACACTAACGCTGCCCCTAACGCTGACCCTAACGCTGACCCTAACGCTGACCCTAACGCTGACCCTAATGCTGACCCTAACGCTGACACTATCATTAAATGTAATGCTTTTTCTATTGCTGACCTTAGCGCTGACCCTAATACTAATCCTATTGCTAACCCCAATGCTGATCTTAACAGTGACCCTAATGTTGACACTTATGCTGATGCAAATGCTCACATTAATGTTGGCCCAAATTCTGATCCCAATGCTGCCTCTAATTCTGATCCCAATGCTGCCTCTAATTCTGATCCCAATGCTGGTCCTAATACTGATCCCAATGCTGGTCCTAATACTGATCCCAATGCTGGTCCTAATACTGATCCCAATGCTGGTCCTAATGCTGATTCCAATGCTGCCTCTAATGCTGATCCCAATGCTGCCCCTAATTCTGATCCCAATGCTGCCCCTAATTCTGATCCCAATGCTGGTCCTAATACTGATCCCAATGCGGGTCCTAATACTGATCCCAATGTTGGCCCAAATTCTGATCCCAATGCTGGTCCTAATACTGATCCCAATGCTGGTCCTAATACTGATCCCAATGCTGGTCCTAATGCTGATTCCAATGCTGCCTCTAATGCTGATCCCAATGCTGCCCCTAATTCTGATCCCAATGCTGCCCCTAATTCTGATCCCAATGCTGGTCCTAATACTGATCCCAATGCTGGTCCTAATACTGATCCCAATGTTGGCCCAAATTCTGATCCCAATGCTGGTCCTAATACTGATCCCAATGCTGGTCCTAATACTGATCCCAATGCTGGCCCGAATTCTGATCCTAATGCTGGTCCTAATACTGATCCCAATGCTACCACTAATACTGATCCCAATTCTGGTCCTAATACTGATCCCAATTCTGGTCCTCATACTGATCCCATTACTGGTCCTAATACTGATCCCAATGCTGCCACTAATTCTGATCCTATTGCTGGTTCTAATACTGATCCCAATGCTGGCCCGAATTCTGATCCCAATGCTGGTCCTGATACTGATCCCAATACTGGTCCTAATTCTGATCCCAATACTGGTCCTAATTCTGATCCCAATACTGGTCCTAATTCTGATCCCAATACTGGTCCTAATTCTGATCCCAATACTGGTCCTAATTCTGATCCCAATGCTGGCCCTAATACTGATCCCAATGCTGGTCCTAATACTGATCCCAATGCTGGCTCTAATGCCGACCCATATGTTGATCCTAATGCTGACCCTAATGCTTATGCCAATGCTAGCCCTAGTGATGATCCTAATGCTGACTCTTACAATGACCCCAATGTTGACCCTTCTGGTGGCTCTAATGAGGACCCTAATGCTGATCTCAATGCCGACCCTAATGTTGACCCTTATTTTGACCCTAATGCTGAACTCAATGCTTATCCTAAGGCTGATCCCAATACTCACCCTAAGGTTGACCCTTATGCTGACCCTAATGCTGATATCAATGATGACCCTAACGCTGATATCAAGGCTGATCCTAACACTGATCCTAATGTCCCTATTGCTGACCCCAATGGTGACTCTAATACTGACCCTTATGCTGATCCCAATGCTGATCACAATGCTGACCCAAATGCTAATCTTAATGCTCACCCTAATGCTGACCCTTATGCTGATCCTAATGCTGACCCTAATGATGAGACTAATGCTGACTCTTACACTGATCCTAATGTTGATCCTTTTGCTGACTCCTATGCTGACCCTTGTGGGGACTCTAATGTGGACCCTAGTGCTGATCTCAATGCCGACCCTAATGTTGACCCTAATGTTGACCCTTATATTGACCCTAATGCTGAACTCAATGCTTACCCTAATGCTGATCCCAATACTGACCCTAAGGTTCACCCTTATGCTGACCCGAATGCTGATCTCAATGCTGACCCCGAATGCTGATCTCAATGCTGACCCTTATGCTGATCCTAATGTTGATTCTAATGCTGATCCTAATGCTGACCCTAATCAACATCCCAAAGATGATCACAATGCTGACCCTAATCGAGATCCTAATGCTGATCATAATGCTGACCTGAATGCTAATCTCAGTGCTGACCCTAATGCCGACCCTAATGCTTATCCCAATGCTAGCCCCCTAATGATGATCCTAATGCTGACTCTTACACTGACCCTAATGTTGATCCTTTTGCTGACCCCAATGCTGACCCTAATGCCGATCTCAATGCTGACCCTAATGTTGCCCCTTATATTGACCCTAATGCTGAACTCAATGCAGACCCAAATGCTGATCTCAATGTTGACCCGGATCCTGATCTCAATGCTGACCCTAAGTGTGATCCTAATGCAGATCCTAACACTGACCCTAATCTCCCTATTGCTGACCCCAGTGGTGATTCTAATGCCGACCCTTATGCTGATCCTAATGCTGATCACGGGTTTCTCTCCTCTTCTTCTCCACTAACAGGACGGGCTGCGCGAGTTCTGATTGGTCGGCGCCACCCATGTGATGGCGCCAACCAACTAGAATGCTCCAAAATGTACCTCCTGATGGGGTACATTTTGGAGATTAAGCCAAGGGGATTTCTAAGCCCCGGACTGGTGAAGCGGCTATAGCAGGGCTCATAACGGGAGATCGCCATGCTCCAGGTCAGTGGTACTGGGGGAGTGGGGGGGTTAGGAGGCGGTCCTGTGTATGTTTTTTCTGTAAAAGTGAACTTACCCTTTAAAAACCACCTTCATTTTGTCTTCCCCGTTAACTCCAGCAAGCCTTTAACCAGTGATATCACCAACACCATTCACTCACATGGGTGGAAATCTCTGGCCATGTAAGCATATTAGCCAGGGATAGAAAAAAAAGGCATGGGGGGGGGGAGGGGATTACCCACAGTTTATACCAGACCTTTGAGGTCTGGAATGAATGGCACTGGACACAAGAAAAAAAACAAAAACAATTGATGTTAGGCCTCCCGAAAGCCAGACCCTTCAGATCTGGTATGGATTTTAATGGTGGAAACCTAGTCAAAAATCAAGAAAAAAAAAAGAAAAAAAGTTAAGTCCCCCCCCCCAAATTCATACCAGACTCCCACATGGGAAGGTGGTATCTGGAGACCCACTTATTTTTAAACAAGGCTTCCAGATTCCGATAAGCTCCCCGTCTGGAGATTTCCACAATCACCAGGCCAGGGTTATGGGAAGGAGGCCCTTGTCCTCATCAACAGGTTACCCTCCCCTCCCATACTATGGGCATGAGGTCCACTATGAATTCAAGGTGGTGGGGGGGGGGGGGGTAAATATGCTCACCCACTCTTCCTTTTCTGGCCTGCTACACTGCATGCTTAAATGAGGGTCTGGTATGGATTTTCGGGGGACCTCATGCTTTTTGAGGCCCCCCCCTCCCTAAAATCCATACCAGAACCAAAGAAAAAAAAGATGACTTTTTTTCCTGATGACCTCCTCCTCCTCATTGTATGGGTAAGTGAACCCCCTAGACACATCTGATCCCCCTTCTTCCCAGATATGGAGCAGCTGACAGCCCGTGGACAACACTCGGCAGCTGTGGAGATGACAGATGTGATGGATGTGTCACTGTGGTTGTGGTTTTGTGTCATGCTGCAAGCTATGTCCTGTGATAACATGGGTGGCCCGGCAGGTGTCCCTTGGTCATGATGAAGAGATCATGAATATATTTGTTTAGTGGAAGACCCAACGGTGGGGCTCAGACATGTTATTTCTGTTGCAACAATTTAAAGTGGACCTAGCATCAGATTTATTTTTCCATGTAAAGTCCATGCATGAGTAGCACCATCTTACCCCTAGGAGGTGGTTAGGAACCCCCCCGGGGGTAGAATCTCAAATCTCAGGGTGGAATTCTCAATTTTCTTTATGGGGTGGAAGAAATTGGGCGCCAATCACTTTAGAAGTCTAAAGGAACTCTGGTAAACCTTCTAAAGTGATCAGCACCCAATTGGTGGTCTTCAGTCTGAAGAGTACAACATGGCGGTTTCTTCTGTAATGATTGTGGATAGGACCTGGAGGTCCTTGTTGGGTGGAACTCAGGGAGAGAGGGGCTGGGGCACAGGCAGGCATGTACTGGCCATCGGGACTACCGGGAGTTTCCCGGTGGGCTGATGGCTCAGTGGGCCGGTTTCAGTGGCATTGCTAGGGGGGGCATTTGGGGCTATAGCCCCAAATCTGGGGCCCATAGCCCTGAGTCAGACCAGGAGTCCCCAACCACAGGGTCCCGGCCCACTACCGGGCCATGGGCTCTCTGCAGCCATGTGGCGAGCAGCATGGGAGAGCTGGAGAGTGGGCAGGCAGCTCTCACTGCCTGCCCTCTCTCTGGTGACCCTGATGTAAGGAGGGGCTCTCTGGGGACCCTGATGTAAGGAGGGGCTCTCTGGGGACCCTGATGTAAGGAGGGGCTCTCTGGGCACCCTGATGTAAGGAGGGGCTTTCTGGGAACCCTGATGTAAGGAGGGGCTCTCTAGGAACCCTGATGTAAGGAGGGGCTCTCTGGGAACCCTGATGTAAGGAGGGGCTCTCTGGGAACCCTGATGTAAGGAGGGGCTCTCTGGGCACCCTGATGTAAGGAGGGGCTCTCTGGGCACCCTGATGTAAGGAGGGGCTCTCTGGGCACCCTGATGTAAGGAGGGGCTCTCTGGGGAACCTGATGTAAGGGAGAGGCTCTCTGGGGAACCTGATGTAAGGGGAGGCTCTCTTGGGGACCCGGATGTAAGGGAGAGGCTCTCTGGGGACCTGGATGTAAGGGGGAGCTCTCTTGGGGACCTGGATGTAAGGGGGAGCTCTCTGGGGACCCTGATGTAAGGGGGGGCTCTCTGGGGACCCTGATGTAAGGGGGAGGATCTCTGGGGACCCTGATGTAAGACAGAGGCTCTCTGGGGACCCTGATGTAAGGAGGGGCTCTCTGGGGACCCTGATGTAAGACAGAGGCTCTCTGAGGACCTTGATGTAAGACAGAGGCTCTCTGAGGACCTTGATGTAAGACAGAGGCTCTCTGAGGACCTTGATGTAAGACAGAGGCTCTCTGAGGACCTTGATGTAAGACAGAGGCTCTCTAGGGACTTGTTTGCGCAATTCTGTACAGTTTATACTGTTTTTGTGCGTGTTTGCAAAATTAAAGTGGGCCGGTCTGGATGAAGTCCAGGGCCAAATTTTTGTCCCAGTCCAGCCCTGGGCACAGGAGACCCAAAAGCCACCCAACAAGGACCTCCAGGTCCTATCCACGGTCATTACAGAAGACACCGGCACTCTGTACTCTTCAGACTGAAGACCACCTTCATACAGCACACTTACCCTCTGGATAGGGTTGCCACCTTTCTTCAGGCCAAACCCGAACACTTTAGTGGCGCATGGCAAACATTTTTTTTTTTAAGGGGGAACGCTGTGGACTCTCATGTGAAGGAGAACACTGATGGAAGGTGGTTTCTGCTCACCAAACCTCCCACTTACATCTGAGTTCCCAGCATTCCCCCTTAAATTAGGATTCCCAAAGCCCCCCTCCCCTCACATCAGAGTCCACAGGGCACCCCTTACATCTAAGTCCCTCTTACCTTAGTGTACTCCCTCGCTCGGAGGCAGAAGAGAGAAGCGAGGGAGACTTCAGTCACAGACATTGGATGGTGAGCTCGGTCACCCGAGGATGGAGGCTCAGGTTTTGGTCGCCCCCCCCCGTCATGGATGAAAGGTGCCGACACCTTTCATCCATGATGTATCTGCCGCTTCCTGAGCTTCAAATTTCCAGACCACACATCCCTTTGCTGAGGCACAGAACGCCAGAGATTGGAGCGTGGGTGGGCAGACAGAGGGGTAGGTTTGCTAGGAGGAGGAGGAGCAGATCAAGCCCTTTCTCCTCTCCTGTCCGTGTATGGAGATGGGGCCCGTGTGCACCCCTATGTACTCGGCGGTTGTGGTACTTGGCTACTTAGGGAGCCGCAGTCCATTATGAATATTGTGTTCTGGGTTTCAGGCAGTCTGAAACCTGGACACACAATTCGAAAACCCGGACTGTCCGGGTGAATCCCAGACAGGTGGCAACCCTACCTCTGGAGCAAGTAGTCAGGAACACCCCTCTCTCAATGTCTACAGGCCGCAGCTCCCTAAGACACTCCTCTGCAGGACATAACAATCGATCCACCAATAATAAATGTGTCAAAAGTGTCCGATGTGTTCACCATAATGTCGCAATCACGATAAAAATCGCCATTACTAAAAAAAATAATAATAAAAATGCTATAAATCTATCCCTTATTTTGTAGACGCTATTACTTTTGCGCAAACCAATCAATTTAAAGTGGGGTGCCCCCTAAAAAAAAAAAAAATTAAATTCAGCAGCTACAAATACTGCAGCTGCTGACTTTTAATAATCGGACACTCACCTGCCCCGGGGTCCAGCGATGTGGGGGGAACGAAGCCCCCTCCCCTCGTTCCCCGCTCCGCTGGCAGCGCCGTCATTCTTACTGTGGGCACCCACCGTGCATGCGCAAGCGGCGCAGGGCGCCGTGATATACGCCGCACAGTCATCTGGGACACGTGACAGGTCCCAGATGACTGTGCGGCACGGGGGGAAGTGATGTCACCAGCCCGGGCAATGAAGAAGGCAGACTACGAGGGACCCCCTAGCAACAGGCATTTAGAGGTGAGTAAAATTTTTTATTTATTTTTTCAATTATTTTAATTTTTTTAAGAATTTTAAACTATTTTTTATTTTTTGGTGGCAACACCACTTTAAGCTTATTACGATTTTTATTTTTATTTTTTTTTAACATTTATGTAGAAGAATTCATATCTGCCTAAACTGAGGAAAAATGTGCTTTTTAAAAAAAATAAAAAAATGGGGATATTTTATTGTAGCAAAAAGTGCAAAATATTGTGGTTTTTTTTCCTAAACTGTTGCTCTTTTTTTGTTTATTGCGCAAAAAATTAAAAAAACGCAGACGTGATCAAATACCGCCAAAAGAAAGCTCTATTGGGGGGGGGGGGGGGGGAGAAGGACGTCAATTTTGATTGGGTGCAGTATCGCGCGACCGCGCAATTGTCAGTTAAAGTGACGCAGTGCCGAATCGCAAAAAAAAAATAAAAAAATGGCCCGGGTCATTCGGCAGCCAAATCTTCCGGGGCTGAATCGGTTAAAGCGGCGCAGTGCCGTATCGCAAAAAAATGCCTTGGTCATGAAGGGGGGCAAATCCTTCCAGGGCTGAAGTGGTTAAACAAAAATGTTTTTTTTTTTTTTTCGTTTTTTTTTTTCGTTTTTGTTTTTTTTTGTTTTTCGTTTTTTTTTTTGTCTGGAGTTCAGCTTTAAAAAAAAAAAATCTGGGCATGTAGTATAGGGCAGCGGTTCTCAACCCTGTCCTCAAGTACCCCCAACAGGCCAGGTTTGCAGGTTTTCCTTTATCTTGCACAGGTGCTTTAAATCAGAAAATCAGAGTCAATGGCTTTCGTTTTATCTGGCCATACACCTATAGATTATTTGCAGATTTTCTATGGTTAGATGGAAAAAGTGGGAGATTCCTCCATCCACACAGTTTAGTGAACGTGGAGAAATCTTTTGCACTTTTTCCATCTAACCATAGAAAATCTGCAGATAATCTATAGGTGTATGGCCAGTTTAAGAGAAACTCCCAAAGCCTGGCCTGTTGGGGGTAATTGAGGACTGAGGTCGAGAAGCATGGGGGTATAGGGCACTGGGGGTCCACCTCGATCTTTTTTGGGGTCGTTTGCAAATATCTGCTGTTTTTTTTGTATTTGCATCTGTAAGAGAAACGTAATTGATTGCCGATTGTTAAATGTAAGTAACAAGCTTCATAGTCTCCAGCAACCAATGGGATTCCACCATTCTGCGATCTACACTCTGATTGGATTGTAGGGGATTGTGGAGGTTACGTCGTGTTTATTGTGGTGTACAAAGCCCCGGCTCTTAGAAACCGTGGATTTAAAAAAAAAAAATTCATCCCAATAAATGGAAAAAATGCCCCGTACACGCGGTCGGAAATTCCGACGGGAAAAAGTCAGATCAGATTACGTAGTCGGAAAATCCGATCGCGTGTGTGGGCTCTACCGGGGGGCTTTTTTTCTGTCAAAAATTCCCGACGGAAAAAAAAGTTTGAAAGCTGGATCTAAAATTTTCCCGCAACAAAATCCGATCGGACTTTTTCCAATCGCGTGGAGAGTAATCTCGACGCACAAAGTGCCGCGCGCGCTCGCAAAAAAAAATTTGGAGACGAAAGCCATTGGCTGCTGGCCTCTACGTAGTCCCCGTCGTACGTTTTGTACGTCGCCTCGTTGCGAACGATCGGATTTTCCCACAACTTTGTGCGATCGGGTGTATGCAAGACATGTTTCGGCCAAATTCCATCGAAAAAAAAAAAAATCAGACGGATTTTGTGGTCGGAATGTGCGTCCGTGTGTGTATGGGGCATAATAAATAAATAGATGATGGTAAACGATTGGGAATAAATGGGTTGACTCGGTAATAAGCGGACGCCACCCCCCCCCCCCCCAACCCCGCACTGTTTGCTGGTCCGTCCGGCACTTACCGCATCATGGCGGGTGCCAGGCAGTGTGGTACAGCGGTTCAGCTCCGTGTTCTCCCCCTCCATGGCGGCTTCCAGCTCCTCCCCGCCTCCTCCAAGGCGTCCAATAGGATCAGGTGAGAGAGAAGAAAAAAAAAAACAAAAAAAAAAACTTGGCCTTCTTGGGACCACCCCTGGTCAGTTTAGGCAGCGGGACACACATGTGTCTTTCTGTACATTCTTCTATCCGAAATGATTACTTTTTATACCAATACTGCTTCCTACACGAGCGCAGGAGAATATCGTTTCTGTCCAATAGGATCGCCTGTGCTTTCAGCCAATCGGGTGACCGGTGTCAAAACACCTGCTTCCTGATTGGCCGGGAGGAGGATCAGTGTTACAACAGCGAATATTCATTTTATGAAATTATGAAATTATGGATAGGGGAGGCGCGATAGATGGGGGGGGACGTGCGCCTTTAATGGATGGGATTTGTGCCCATTAACTGGCCGAAAAACGAACAAACTGTCAAAACAAATTCGTGTTCTCCGCTACAAATCTGTACTTATCCTCTTATTATAGATCTCCTTCGTAATATCATCCAGACAAGCTGTCCCCTCCCCTTTGAGAGTAAATCTCAGCAGCTTCTCTCTGCAATCTGTTTCATTACCATTTGGAATTACAGATAAAAATGCTAACGGGGATTGTTTATCCTTTTGGCTCTCTTTGCTACTCCTCTGAAAAACAATTTGCAATGGGTTGCCTTTCAGAGGCATTTGGCAGGCATCTCAGAGGCAATAACTTCCTTTCTCAGAGCCTGTTTTAACCCTTACAAGGAAGCAGCAACTCACCGCAAACGCGTGCATTACTCACGGTTGCAGGGCAGTTGTGGCACAGCCCTATTTACCTAAATAGGTTGCGTTTGGTGGCATCTGAGGTGTGAAGGTGAAGGAATTGGGGTGATCTGAGGGGTGAAGGTGAAGGAATTGGGGTGATCTGAGGGGTGAAGGTGCAGGAATTGGGGTGATCTGAGGTGTAATGGTGCAGGAATTGGGGTGATATGAGGTGTGAAGGTGCAGGAATTGGGGTGATCTGAGGTGTGAAGGTGCAGGAATCGGGGTGATCTGAGGTGTGATGGTGCAGGAATTGGGGTGATCTGAGGTGTGAAGGTGCAGGAATTGGGGTGATCTGAGGTGTGAAGGTGCAGGAATTGGGGTGATCTGAGGTGTGATGGTGCAGGAATTGGGGTGATATGAGGTGTGAAGGTGCAGGAATTGGGGTGATATGAGGTGTGAAGGTGCAGGAATTGGGGTGATCTGAGGTGTGATGGTGCAGGAATTGGGGTGATATGAGGTGTGAAGGTGCAGGAATTGGGGTGATCTGAGGTGTGAAGGTGAATGAATTGGGGTGATCTGAGGTGTGAATGTGCAGGAATCGGGGTGATCTGAGAGGTGAAGGTGCAGGAATTGGGGTGATCTGAGGTGTGAAGGTGCAGGAATTGGGGTGATCTGAGGTGTGAAGGTGCAGGAATTGGGGTGATCTGAGGTGTGATGGTGCAGGAATTGGGGTGATATGAGGTGTGAAGGTGCAGGAATTGGGGTGATATGAGGTGTGAAGGTGCAGGAATTGGGGGGATCTGAGGTGTGAAGGTGCAGGAATTGGGGTGATATGAGGTGTGAAGGTGCAGGAATTGGGGGGATCTGATGTGTGAAGGTGCAGGAATTGGGGTGATCTGAGGTGTGAAGGTGCAGGAATTGGGGGGATCTGAGGTGTGAAGGTGCAGGAATTGGGGTGATATGAGGTGTGAAGGTGCAGGAATTGGGGGGATCTGAGGTGTGAAGGTGCAGGAATTGGGGTGATATGAGGTGTGAAGGTGCAGGAATTGGGGGGATCTGAGGTGTGAAGGTGCAGGAATTGGGGTGATCTGAGGTCTAATGGTGCAGGAATTGGGGTGATCTGAGGTCTAATGGTGCAGGAATCGGGGTGATCTGAGGTGTGAAGGTGCAGGAATTGGGGTGATCTGAGGTGTGAAGGTGCAGGAATTGGGGTGATCTGAGGGGTGAAGGTGCAGGAATTGGGGTGATCTGAGGGGTGAAGGTGAAGGAATTGGGGTGATCTGAGGGGTGAAGGTGCAGGAATTGGGGTGATCTGAGGTGTAATGGTGCAGGAATTGGGGTGATATGAGGTGTGAAGGTGCAGGAATTGGGGTGATCTGAGGTGTGAAGGTGCAGGAATCGGGGTGATCTGAGGTGTGATGGTGCAGGAATTGGGGTGATCTGAGGTGTGAAGGTGCAGGAATTGGGGTGATCTGAGGTGTGAAGGTGCAGGAATTGGGGTGATCTGAGGTGTGATGGTGCAGGAATTGGGGTGATATGAGGTGTGAAGGTGCAGGAATTGGGGTGATCTGAGGTGTGAAGGTGAATGAATTGGGGTGATCTGAGGTGTGAAGGTGCAGGAATCGGGGTGATCTGAGAGGTGAAGGTGCAGGAATTGGGGTGATCTGAGGTGTGAAGGTGCAGGAATTGGGGTGATCTGAGGTGTGAAGGTGCAGGAATTGGGGTGATCTGAGGTGTGATGGTGCAGGAATTGGGGTGATATGAGGTGTGAAGGTGCAGGAATTGGGGTGATATGAGGTGTGAAGGTGCAGGAATTGGGGGGATCTGAGGTGTGAAGGTGCAGGAATTGGGGTGATATGAGGTGTGAAGGTGCAGGAATTGGGGGGATCTGATGTGTGAAGGTGCAGGAATTGGGGTGATCTGAGGTGTGAAGGTGCAGGAATTGGGGGGATCTGAGGTGTGAAGGTGCAGGAATTGGGGTGATATGAGGTGTGAAGGTGCAGGAATTGGGGGGATCTGAGGTGTGAAGGTGCAGGAATTGGGGTGATATGAGGTGTGAAGGTGCAGGAATTGGGGGGATCTGAGGTGTGAAGGTGCAGGAATTGGGGTGATCTGAGGTCTAATGGTGCAGGAATTGGGGTGATCTGAGGTCTAATGGTGCAGGAATCGGGGTGATCTGAGGTGTGAAGGTGCAGGAATCGGGGTGATCTGAGGTGTGAAGGTGCAGGAATTGGGGTGATCTGAGGGGTGAAGGTGCAGGAATTGGGGTGATATGAGGTGTGAAGGTGCAGGAATTGGGGTGATATGAGGTGTGAAGGTGCAGGAATCGGGGTGATCTGAGGGGTGAAGGTGCAGGAATTGGGGTGATCTGAGGTGTGAAGGTGCAGGAATTGGGGTGATCTGAGGTGTGAAGGTGCAGGAATTGGGGTGATCTGAGGTGTGATGGTGCAGGAATTGGGGTGATATGAGGTGTGAAGGTGCAGGAATTGGGGTGATATGAGGTGTGAAGGTGCAGGAATTGGGGGGATCTGAGGTGTGAAGGTGCAGGAATTGGGGTGATCTGAGGTGTGAAGGTGCAGGAATTGGGGTGATATGAGGTGTGAAGGTGCAGGAATTGGGGTGATATGAGGTGTGAAGGTGCAGGAATTGGGGGGATCTGAGGTGTGAAGGTGCAGGAATTGGGGTGATCTGAGGTCTAATGGTGCAGGAATTGGGGTGATCTGAGGTCTAATGGTGCAGGAATCGGGGTGATCTGAGGTGTGAAGGTGCAGGAATTGGGGTGATCTGAGGTGTGAAGGTGCAGGAATTGGGGTGATCTGAGGTGTGAAGGTGCAGGAATTGGGGTGATCTGAGGTGTGAAGGTGCAGGAATTGGGGTGATCTGAGGTGTGAAGGTGCAGGAATTGGGGTGATCTGAGGTGTGAAGGTGCAGGAATTGGGGTGATCTGAGGTGTGAAGGTGCAGGAATTGGGGTGATCTGAGGTCTAATGGTGCAGGATTCGGGGTGATCTGAGGTGTGAAGGTGCAGGAATTGTGGTGATCTGAGGTGTGAAGGTGCAGGAATTGTGGTGATCTGAGGTGTGAAGGTGCAGGAATTGGGGTGATCTGAGGTCTAATGGTGCAGGAATTGGGGTGATCTGAGGTGTGAGTATGCAGGAATTGGGGTGATCTGAGGTGTGAGGGTGCAGAAGTTGGGGTGATCTGTTGTGTGACGGTGGAGTTACTGGGGTGATCTGAGTTATAGGTGCAGAATTTGGAGTGATCTGAGGTGTGAAGGTGGAGATACTATGGTGATCTGAGTTAAGGGTGCAGGAATTGGGGTGTTGTGGGGTGTGAAGGTGCAGGAATTGGGGTGTTGTGGGGTGTGAAGGTGCAGGAATCGGGGTATTGTGGGGTGTGAAGGTGCAGGAATTGGGGTGTTGTGGGGTGTGAAGGTGCAGGAGTCGGGGAGATCTATGATTCACTATTGTTTAGCGGCGCTCGGCTCGGCCAATGCCTGTAAAGTGACCCTGACTATGGAAAGGTATCTGGCCTCTGTTCTCACCCTCCCCTCTATGTAATGTTATTTATCGGTTGTGTACAAAGTCATCTAACATTATGTAGGCCGACGTGTGAAAAACTTTATGGATTTTGCTGTTTAGAATTTGTGACTTTTATTCTTAGACAAAAAAAAAATTGGCATGGTATTGTTAGACCTGGCTGCTTTCTCTGGCACACAAGAAGTTAATCCCGTGTTATGAAGTTGTGGGATCTATGGAGTTCCTCTATGAAGTCATCGACTTCCTGACCCCGCACGTGACAGCTGCTTCCTGACCCCCCCTTCCCCCACCTGCCATATATTCATCTTCTGCTTTCTGCTTCCTCCCGTCCCGTGCTGTGTGTGTGCTGCTGATGGAAGACATGGGGCCCTCGTATGACCATCTTCCTGTGTACAATGCCAAGTGAGGACACGGGGCCCTTGCCTCACTAACCTCCTCTGAATCCTGTAAAGGGAGACAACACGGGGCCCTTGCCTCACCAACTTCCTGTGGAGGGAGAACTTGGGGGCCCTTGCTTCACCAACCTTCTGTGAACCCTGTGGAGGGAGAAAACGGGGCCCTTGCCTCACCAACTTCCTGTAAAGACTGTGGAGGGATAACACAGGGCCCTTGCCTCACTAACTTCCTGTGAATCCTGTGGAGGGAGAACATGGGGGCCCTTGCCTCACCAACTTCAAGTGAATCCTGTGGAGGGAGAACATGGGGCCCTTGCCTCACCAACTTCCTGTGGAGGGAGAACATGAGGGGGCCCTTGCCTCACCAACTTCCTGTGAATACCGTTGAGGAAGAACATGAGGGGGCCCTTGCCTCACCAACTTCCTGTGAATACCGTTGAGGGAGAACATGGGGGCCTTTGCCTCACCAACTTCCTGTGAATACCGTTGAGGGAGAACATGGGGGCCTTTGCCTCACCAACTTCCTGTGAATACCGTTGAGGGAGAACATGGGGGCCTTTGCCTCACCAACTTCCTGTGAATACCGTTGAGGGAGAACATGGGGGCCCTTGCCTCACCAACTTCCTGTGAATACTGTTGAGGGAGAACATGGGGGCCTTTGCCTCACCAGCTTCCTGTGAATACTGTTGAGGGAGAACATGGGGGCCTTTGCCTCACCAGCTTCCTGTGAATCCTGTGGAGGGAGAACATGGGGGCCCTTGCCTCACCAACTTCCTGTGAATACTGTTGAGGGAGAACATGGGGGCCTTTGCCTCACCAGCTTCCTGTGAATCCTGTGGAGGGAGAACATGGGGGCCCTTGCCTCACCAACTTCCTGTGAATCATGTGGAGGGAGAACATGGGGGCCCTTGCCTCACCAACTTCCTGTGAATACTGTTGAGGGAGAACATGGGGGCCTTTGCCTCACCAACTTCCTGTGAATACTGTTGAGGGAGAACATGGGGGCCTTTGCCTCACCAGCTTCCTGTGAATCCTGTGGAGGGAGAACATGGGGGCCCTTGCCTCACCCACTTGCAGTGAATACTGTTGAGGGAGAACATGGGGCCCTTGCCTCACCAACTTCCTGTGAATACTGTTGAGGGAGAACATGGGGGCCTTTGCCTCACCAGCTTCCTGTGAATCCTGTGGAGGGAGAACATGGGGGCCCTTGCCTCACCCACTTGCAGTGAATACTGTTGAGGGAGAACATGGGGTCTTTGCCTCACCAACTTCCTGTGAATCCTGTGGAGGCCTGAGGGAGAACATGAGGGGGCCCTTGCCTCACCAACTTCCTGTGAATACTGTGGAGAAAGAACACAGGACCCTTACCTCACCTACTTTCTGCATGCTAATAAGTGACCTGAGGACATCTGTGTGACCACACCAATCACCCCATAATCTCCACATCTGTGTGTTGGACTTAGTTAAGCAATAAACCCCAATGTGTTTATCTCTTCCATACCACAAAGTGAGCCCCATGCTTCCAGCATTGAATATACCAGATAGGTAGGCCTCACCCCATGGGCAAAGGTTCCTCCACTAGATAACATTTAGATAAGACCCCTACAAGTAGGAGCAGTACCATCATCCCAAGTAAATATACCAAGGAAAATGATGTAGAAATATACGGGACTTTCAGCGGTACCAAAATATAACATATTAAATAAATCTATAAAAAAAAAACATGTATTTTGGAATCAATAACAAATTCTCACTAAAAGAACCAATGTGATACAATTTCTAAGTCCATATCCTCAACTAGGGTTGCCACCTTTTATTCACGCCAAAGTATTTTTTATTTTTTTTTGTAAGGGGGGATACTGTGGACTGTGGTGTAAAATGGAACTCTGATGTAAGAGTGATCTGAGGTGTAAATGTGGAGTTACTGGGGTGATCTGAGTTGAAGGTGCAGGAATTGGGGTGATCTGAGGTGTAAAGGTGGAAGTACTGAGGTGATCTGAGTTGAAGGTGATCTGAGGTGTGAAGGTGCAGGAATTGTGGTGATCTGAGGTGTGAAGGTGCAGGAATTGGGGGTATCTCAGGTGTGAAGGTGCAGGAATTGGGGTGATCGGAGGGGTGAAGGTGTAGAAATTGGGGTGATCTGAGGTGTGAAGGTGCAGGAATTGGGGGGTATCTGAGGTGTGAAGGTGTAGAAATTGGGGTGATCTGAGGTGTGAAGGTGCAGGAATTGGGGTGATCTGAGGGGTGAAGGTGCAGGAATTGGGGTGATCCGAGGGGTGAAGGTGCAGGAATTGGGGTGATCTGAGGCATGAAGGTGCAGGAATTGGGGTGATCTGAGGGGTGAAGGTGCAGGAATTGGGGTGATCTAAGGGGTGAAGGTGCAGGAATTGGGGTGATCTGAGGGGTGAAGGTGCAGGAATTGGGGTGATCTGAGGGGTGAAGTTGCAGGAATTGGGGTGATCTGAGGGGTGAAGGTTCAGGAATTGGGGTGATCTGAGGGGTGAAGATGCAGGAATTGGGGTGATCTGAGGGGTGAAGGTGCAGGAATTGGGGTGATCTGAGGGGTGAAGGTGCAGTAATTGGGGTGATCTGAGGGGTGAAGGTGCAGGAATTGGGGTGATCTGAGGGGTGAAGGTGCAGGAATTGGGGTGATCTGAGGGGTGAAGGTGCAGGAATTGGGGTGATCTGAGGAGTGAAGGTGCAGGAATTGGGGTGATCTGAGGAGTGAAGGTGCAGGAATTGGGGTGATCTGAGGGGTGAAGGTGCAGGAATTGGGGTGATCTGAGGAGTGAAGGTGCAGGAATTGGGGGTATCTCAGGTGTGAAGGTGCAGGAATTGGGGGGTATCTGAGGTGTGAAGGTGTAGAAATTGGGGTGATCTGAGGTGTGAAGGTGCAGGAATTGGGGGGATCTGAGGGGTGAAGGTGCAGGAATTGGGGTGATCTGAGGGGTGAAGGTGCAGGAATTGGGGTGATCTGAGGGGTGAAGGTGCAGGAATTGGGGTGATCTGAGGGGTGAAGGTGCAGGAATTGGGGTGATCTGAGGTGTGAAGGTGCAGGAATTGGGGTGATCTGAGGGGTGAAGGTGCAGGAATTGGGGGGATCTGAGGGGTGAAGGTGCAGGAATTGGGGTGATCTGAGGGGTGAAGGTGCAGGAATTGGGGGGATCTGAGGGGTGAAGGTGCAGGAATTGGGGGGATCTGAGGGGTGAAGGTGCAGGAATTGGGGTGATCTGAGGGGTGAAGGTGCAGGAATTGGGGGGATCTGAGGGGTGAAGGTGCAGGAATTGGGGTGATCTGAGGGGTGAAGGTGCAGGAATTGGGGTGATCTGAGGGGTGAAGGTGCAGGAATTGGGGTGATCTGAGGGGTGAAGGTGCAGGAATTGGGGGGATCTGAGGGGTGAAGATGCAAGAATTGGGGTGATCTGAGGGGTGAAGGTGCAGGAATTGGGGGGATCTGAGGGGTGAAGGTGCAGGAATTGGGGTGATCTGAGGGGTGAAGGTGCAGGAATTGGGGTGATCTGAGGGGTGAAGGTGCAGGAATTGGGGTGATCTGAGGGGTGAAGGTGCAGGAATTGGGGGGATCTGAGGGGTGAAGGTGCAGGAATTGGGGTGATCTGAGGGGTGAAGGTGCAGGAATTGGGGTGATCTGAGGGGTGAAGGTGCAGGAATTGGGGTGATCTGAGGTGTGAAGGTGCAGGAATTGGGGTGATCTGAGGGGTGAAGGTGCAGGAATTGGGGGGATCTGAGGGGTGAAGGTGCAGGAATTGGGGTGATCTGAGGGGTGAAGGTGCAGGAATTGGGGGGATCTGAGGGGTGAAGGTGCAGGAATTGGGGGGATCTGAGGGGTGAAGGTGCAGGAATTGGGGTGATCTGAGGGGTGAAGGTGCAGGAATTGGGGTGATCTGAGGGGTGAAGGTGCAGGAATTGGGGTGATCTGAGGGGTGAAGGTGCAGGAATTGGGGGGATCTGAGGGGTGAAGGTGCAGGAATTGGGGTGATCTGAGGGGTGAAGGTGCAGTAATTGGGGTGATCTGAGGGGTGAAGGTGCAGTAATTGGGGGGATCTGAGGGGTGAAGGTGCAGGAATTGGACTGATATGAGGGGTGAAGGTGCAGGAATTGGGGGGATCTGAGGGGTGAAGGTGCAGGAATTGGGGTGATCTGAGGGGTGAAGGTGCAGGAATTGGGGGGATCTGAGGGGTGAAGGTGCAGGAATTGGGGTGATCTGAGGGGTGAAGGTGCAGTAATTGGGGTGATCTGAGGGGTGAAGGTGCAGGAATTGGAGTGATCTGAGGGGTGAAGGTGCAGGAATTGGGGTGATCTGAGGGGTGAAGGTGCAGGAATTGGGGTGATCTGAGGGGTGATGGTGCAGTAATTGGGGTGATCTGAGGGGTGATGGTGCAGTAATTGGGGGGATCTGAGGGGTGAAGGTGCAGGAATTGGACTGATATGAGGGGTGAAGGTGCAGTAATTGGGGTGATCTGAGGGGTGATGGTGCAGTAATTGGGGTGATCTGAGGGGTGAAGGTGCAGTAATTGGGGTGATCTGAGGGGTGAAGGTGCAGGAATTGGGGGGATCTGAGGGGTGAAGGATTGGGGTCGCGCCTTTCTACAGAGGAGAGGTGGAGACGTGAATACGGGGCGCTAAGAAAAACCCCCCAAAACATCGGTCTAGCCTTCGCTCTGAGGTCTTGGCAAGTGGTTGGAATTCTTTTATCATAACGGGAAGTCGGCTGTGCCAAAGCTCCTTCTAGCTGGAGGAATATTAATCCCCAGCGCCTTGTTGTAGTTCCAGATTGTAAACACACTGTGAGAGTCCATCGTGGCGTCAGCCAATAGGGCTCATCGGATATGTCTGCGCTCTGCGGCTTAAAGGGACATCTGCTTCAAACCATTTCTCAGCTTAAAGGACAACATCCAGGAAGAGATAACCGTATAGAGGAAATACCAGCTCTCTCTTCTGCAGCTTGACCCCTTCACCTGACAGTATTGCGCTCACTCGGTGCCTCGCTCCGCAACCACCACATCCTCCTTTCATTTACTTCAGAGTCACTGCTTGGTGACATTGCCCAATTCGTTGGAATGGTGCCAGTCCTATACTAAAAGGAGCCGGTGCCAGTCCCATACTACCTCGTATGCCATGCTGGTCCACTGGGGGCTGCAGACTTTAGCTGTGCAATCTGCTAATCAATTGCTTGCTTACAGTCAGAAGTGTAACTAGAACCTTCCGGGTCCCAGTGCAAGAAACTATGAAGGGCACCCCTGACCTCTGGTCCTGGGGCCCTTTCCACCAATCCCAGGGCCCTTTATTACTTGGGACCCTTTCTCTGGGGATTCCAATGTAAGGAAGAACTCTGGGGATTCTAATGTAAGGGAGAACTCTGGGGATTCTAATGTAAGGAAGAACTCTGGGGATTCTAATGTAAGGAAGAACTCTGGGGATTCTAATGTAAGGAAGAACTCTGGGGATTCTAATGTAAGGAAGAACTCTGGGGATTCTAATGTAAGGAAGAACTCTGGGGATTCTAATGTAAGGAAGAACTCTGGGGATCCTAATGTAAGGAAGAACTCTGGGGATCCTAATGTAAGGAAGAACTCTGGGGATTCTAATGTAAGGAAGAACTCTGGGGATTCTTATGTAAAGAAGAACTCTGGGGATTCTAATGTAAGGGAGAACAATCGGGATTCTAATGTAAGGAAGAACTCTGGGGATTCTAATGTAAGGAAGAACTCTGGGGATTCTAATGTAAGGAAGAACTCTAGGGATTCTAATGTAAGGAAGAACTCTGGGGATTCTAATGTAAGGAAGAACTCTGGGGATTCTTATGTAAAGAAGAACTCTGGGGATTCTAATGTAAGGGAGAACAATCGGGATTCTAATGTAAGGAAGAACTCTGGGGATTCTTATGTAAGGAAGAACTCTGGGGATTCTAATGTAAGGGAGAACAATCGGGATTCTAATGTAAGGAAGAACTCTGGGGAATCTAAAGTAAGGAAGAACTCTTGGGATTCTAATGTAAGGAAGAACTCTGGGGATTCTAATGTAAGGGAGAACTCTGGGGAATCTTATGTAAGGAAGAACTCTGGGGATTCTAATGTAAGGAAGAACTCTGAGGATTCCAATGTAAGGGAGAACTCTGGGGATTCTAATGTAAGGAAGAACTCTTGGGATTCTAATGTAAGGAAGAACTCTGGGGAATCTAAAGTAAGGAAGAACTCTGGGGATTCCAATGTAAGGAAGAACTCTGGGGATTCTAATGTAAGGAAGAACTCTGGGGATTCCGATGTAAGGAAGAACTCTCAGGATTCTGATGTAAGGAAGAACTCTGGGTACTCTGATTTAAGAAATAACGCTGGGAATACTGCAGGAACACTGGTCTAAGAGTTTGCAGGATTTTCCGCATTCACAGACACACTGCGGGGTCTCTGTCAGTTTACTCATCCAGCACATGTGTAGACACACAATGGAATCTGCTACATCCCATAGACCTGGAAAACATGTCTTCACACGTGTCAGATCTCAATTCTAGATGACGGCACCAGAGAAAAGCAAAGTAGGGAGAGCTTTCCGTATAAGCAAGACAACATTGGACCCCATGGACTAATAAGGGTCTTTTTTACACTGCCCTACTAAAAAGAAACATGGTAAAAATGCATTTGTTTTTTATGCATCTTGGTGCATTTTCTGGTTGCCTGAATCCAAGCATGGATGTACCTGGGAAACACGTACAAAAACGCAACCGCGGGAGGTGATCCAAGAAGCTGTAAACTGGTCCAAGATGTAGTAGGAAGCTGTAAACTGATCCAGGTTGTAGTAGGAAGCTGTAAACTGGTCCAGGCTGTAGTAGGTAGCTGTATACTGGTCTATGTTGTAGTAAGAAGCTGTATACTGGTTCAGGTTGTAGTAGGAACCTGTATACTGGTGTATGTTGTAGTAGGAAGCTGTATACTGGCCCAGGATGTAGCAGGAAGCTGTATACTGGTCTGGGTTGTAGTAGAAGGTTGTATACTGGTCCAGGTTGTAGTAGGAAGCTATATACCGGTCCAGGTTGTAGTAGGAAGCTGTATACTGGTCCAGGATGTAGTAGGAAGATGTATACTCGTCCAGGATGTAATAAGAAGCTGTATACCAGTCCAGGTTGTAGTAGGAAGCTGTATACTGGTCCAGGTTGTAGTAGGTAGCTGTATACTGGTCTATGTTGTAGTAGGAAGCTGTATACTGGTGCAGGTTGTAGTGGAAAGCTGTATACTGGTTCAGGTTGTAGTAGGAACCTTTATACTGGTCTATGTTGTAGTAGGAAGCTGTATACTGGTCCAGGATGTAGTAGGAAGCTTTATACTGGTCCAGGTTGTAGTAGGAAGCTGTATACTGGTCTAGGTTGTAGTAGAAAGTTGTATACTGGTCTAGGTTGTAGTAGAAGGTTGTATACTGGTCCAGGTTGTAGTAGGAAGCTATACACTGGTCCAGGTTGTAGTAGGAAGCTGTATACTGGTACCAGGATGTAGTAGGAAGATGTATACTCATCCAGGATGTAATAAGAAGCTGTATACCAGTCCAGGTTGTAGTAGGAAGCTGTATACTGGTACCAGGATGTAGTAGGAAGCTGTATACTAGTCCAGGTTGTAGTAGGAAGCTGTATACTAGTCTAGGTTGTAGTAGGAAGCTGTATACTGGTCTAGGTTGTAGTAGAAAGTTGTATACTGGTCTAGGTTGTAGTAGAAGGTTGTATACTGGTCCAGGTTGTAGTAGGAAGCTGTATACTGGTACCAGGATGTAGTAGGAAGATGTATACTCATCCAGGATGTAATAAGAAGCTGTATACCAGTCCAGGTTGTAGTAGGAAGCTGTATACTGGTACCAGGATGTAGTAGGAAGCTGTATACTAGTCCAGGTTGTAGTAGGAAGCTGTATACTAGTCTAGGTTGTAGTAGGAAGATGTATACTCATCCAGGATGTAATAAGAAGCTGTATACCGGTCCAGGTTGTAGTAGGAAGCTGTATACTGGTACCAGGATGTAGTAGGAAGCTGTATACTAGTCTAGGTTGTAGTAGGAAGCTGTATACTGGTACCAGGATGTAGTAGGAAGTTGTATACTAGTCCAGGTTGTAGTAGGAAGCTGTATACTAGTCTAGGTTGTAGTAGGAAGCTGTATACTGGTCCAGGTTGTAGTAGGAAGCTGTATACTGGTCCAGGTTGTAGTAGGTAGGTCTTCCAGGCTGTCCAGTGTGGTGTGTGCATCACAAGACCGACCAGACAGAGTTGCCTATCCTTTGGAAGATAAAACCGGTTTTCCTGGAGTCCGGTGACATTTCTGCAGCTGTATTCCATCGTTCTCTCGGTATGGGGAACCCGCTGTGAATTCCAGCCCACAGATCCCCTCGCCAGGTGCTGAACAAGCTCCCTGGTTATGTCATCGCACAGCGAGCGCTGATAGATCTACACAAAGGTTGCGTCATAAAGCTTCCTTCCCAGATCTTGCTCTCATTAATTTAATTGCCCAACAAAGCGAGCCCGAAATACGAAGCAGCTGAGATTCCCACCTCGGCCTCCTGCAAGCTTTCTGGATTTATGAAGTTTTCCAACCAAAAAAACATGGGGGGTAGATTTACTAATGGCAAATAGACGCAACACTTATTTTACTTGGTAAAAGTAAATGTGGTGAAGCTTTAATTTGTAAAGAATACCCAATCAGCTCCACATAAAAAAGAAAAAAAAAAGAACAAATGATTTGGAGGGGGGGGGGGGGGGGGATTAGTACTAGAGGGGTAGATTTCTGTTAGGAAGGAGGGTTTGGGGGAAGTGTATTTGTGTTAGTAGGGATGATTGGGGGGGATTTGTGCTTTGAGGGGAAATTTTAGGGTAGTGGATCTGAGGGGTATTTGTGCTGGGACAGGAGATGGGGGGGGGGTGGTATTTGTGTTAGTAGGTATGATTGGGGGATTTATGCTAGGAGGGAAAACTTGAGGGTAGGGGATCTGTGCTAGGAGAGGGGATTTGGGGGGGGGGATGTGTGCTGGGAGGGGGGATTTGTACTGGTAGAGGAGATTGGAAGTGGGGGTATTTCTACCACTAGGAATGATTGGGGGATTTGTGCTGGTAGAGGAGATTGGAGGTGGGGGTATTTCTACTACTAGGGATGATTGGGGGATTTGTGCTGGTAGAGGAGATTGGAGGCGGGGGTATTTCTACCACTAGGAATGATTGGGGGATTTGTGCTGGTAGAGGAGATTGGAGGTGGGGGTATTTCTACTACTAGGGATGATTGGGGGATTTGTACTGATAGAGGAGATTGGAGGCGGGGGTATTTCACCACGAGTGATGATTGGGGGATTTGTGCTGGTAGAGGAGATTGGAGGTGGGGGTATTTCTACCACTAGGGATGATTGGGGGATTTGTGCTGGTAGAGGAGATTGGAGGCGGGGGTATTTCTACCACTAGGGATGATTGGGGGATTTGTGCTGGTAGAGGAGATTGGAGGCGGGGGTATTTCACCACTAGTGATGATTGGGGGATTTGTGCTGGTAGAGGAGATTGGAGGTGGGGGTATTTCTACCACTAGGGATGATTGGGGGATTTGTGCTGGTAGAGGAGATTGGAGGTGGGGGTATTTCTACCACTAGGGATGATTGGGGGATTTGTGCTGGTAGAGGAGATTGGAGGCGGGGGTATTTCACCACTAGTGATGATTGGGGGATTTGTGCTGGTAGAGGAGATTGGAGGCGGGGGTATTTCACCACTAGTGATGATTGGGGGATTTGTGCTGGTAGAGGAGATTGGAGGCGGGGGTATTTCACCACTAGTGATGATTGGGGAATTTGTGCTGGTAGAGGAGATTGGAGGTGGGGGTATTTCTACCACTAGGGATGATTGGGGGATTTGTGCTGGTAGAGGAGATTGGAGGTTGAGGTATTTCTACCACTAGGGATGATTGGGGGATTTGTGCTGGTAGAGGAGATTGGAGGTGGGGGTATTTCTACCACTAGGGATGATTGGGGGATTTGTGCTGGTAGAGGAGATTGGAGGTGGGGGTATTTCTACCACTAGGGATGATTGGGGGATTTGTGCTGGTAGAGGAGATTGGAGGTGGGGGTATTTCTACCACTAGGGATGATTGGGGGATTTGTGCTGGTAGAGGAGATTGGAGGTGGGGGTATTTCTACCACTAGGGATGATTGGGGGATTTGTGCTGGTAGAGGAGATTGGAGGTGGGGGTATTTCTACTACTAGGGATGATTGGGGGATTTGTGCTGGTAGAGAAAATTGGTGGCAGGGGTATTTCTACCACTAGGGATGATTGGGGGATTTGTGCTGGTAGAGGAGATTGGAGGCGGGGGTATTTCTACCACTAGGGATGATTGGGGGATTTGTGCTGGTAGAGGAGATTGGAGGTGGGGGTATTTCTACTACTAGTGATGATTGGGGGATTTGTGCTGGTAGAGGAGATTGGAGGTGGGGGTATTTCTACCACTAGGGATGATTGGGGGATTTGTGCTGGTAGAGGAGATTGGAGGCGGGGGTATTTCTACCACTAGGGATGATTGGGGGATTTGTGCTGGTAGAGGAGATTGGAGGTGGGGGTATTTCTACTACTAGTGATGATTGGGGGATTTGTGCTGGTAGAGGAGATTGGAGGTGGGGGTATTTCTACCACTAGGGATGATTGGGGGATTTGTGCTGGTAGAGGAGATTGGAGGTGGGGGTATTTCTACCACTAGTGATGATTGGGGGATTTGTGCTGGTAGAGGAGATTGGAGGTGGGGGTATTTCTACCACTAGGGATGATTGGGGGATTTGTGCTGGTAGAGGAGATTGGAGGTGGGGGTATTTCTACCACTAGGGATGATTGGGGGATTTGTGCTGGTAGAGGAGATTGGAGGTGGGGGTATTTCTACTACTAGGGATGATTGGGGGATTTGTGCTAGCCTGAGCAGGTGCCGTGGATATCGGCAATCTTCATTTCGGGGGGGGGGGGGGGGGGTAGAGAACTGGCCGACGGACTACTTGAGTCTCCAGCAGTTGTTCCCAGGGGAGTGGTCCCTTCACCCCAAAATCTTTCTGCCTATTTGCCAAAGATGGGGGATTCCGGACGTAGATCTCTTTGCGTCCAGGTTCAACAAAAAAGTCACACAACTTTGTGTCAAGAACAAGGGATCCACTCGCATATGGAACAGACGCGTTGGTGACCCCGTGGGATCAGTTCTCATTGATTTAGCCATTCCCTCCTATTCTGCTGCTACCACAACTTCTTTGCAGGATCAAGCAGGAAAAGAAGTCGGTGGTCCTTTTGACCCCAGTGGGGCCCAGAAGATCTTGGTATGCAGAGATCGTAAGGATGGGGGTAGGGGACCCATGGACCCCACCACCACGTCCAAACCTGCTTCTGCAGGGACCAGTATTCCATCCTATCTTAGGAACACTATATTTAACGGTTTGGCTATTGAAACCCACATTCTGAAGAATGGTGGGCTTCCAGGCTCCGTGATATCTACCTTGATTAATACAAGGAAGCTTCCAGAGTCATTTATTATTGAGTCCGGAAGGCATATGTTTCCTGGTGTGAGTCCAGGGGTTGGCATCCTAGAAGGTATATTCCTTGGCTTTCTGTAAATAGGATTAGAGATGAAGTTGGCCTTGAGTACCTTCAAGGGCCAGGTCTCGGCCTTATCAGTATTGTTCCACCGACCACTTGTTTCGCATTCCCTGGTCCGTAGTTTTATACAGGGAGTGACATGGCTTAATCCGCCGGTTAGGTCACCCTTAAAACCTTGGGACTTGACTTTGGTTTTGTCAGGTTTACAAAGACAGCCACTTGGGCCGATACGACATACTCCCTTGACCCTTTTGACAAGGAACTTGGTTTTTCTGGTCACAGAGATCGTAAGGATAGTGGTAGGGGACCCATGGACCCTACCACCACATCCAGACCTGCTTCTGCAGGGACCAGTATTCCATCCTACTTTACGAACGCTATATTTAATGGTTTGGTTATTGAAACCCACATTCTGAAGAATCGTGGCCTTCCAGGCTCCGTGATATCTACCTTGATTAATACAAGGAAGCTTCCAGAGCCATTTATTATAGAGTCCAGAAGGCATATGTTTCCTGGTGTGAGTCCAGGGGTTGGCATCCTAGAAGGTGTATATTCCTTGGCTTTCTGTAAATAGGATTAGAGATGAAGTTGGCCTTGAGTACCTTCTTGGGCCAGGTCTCGGCCTTATCAGTATTGTTCCAACGACCACTTGCTTCGCATTCCCTGGTCCGTAGTTTTATACAGGGAGTGACATGGCTTAATCTGCCGGTTAGGTCACCCTTAAAACCTTGGGACTTGACTTTGGTTTTGTCAGGTTTACAAAGACAGCCATTTGGGCCGATACGACATACTCCCTTGACCCTTTTGGCAAGGAAGTTGGTTTTTCTGGTTGCCATATCTTCTGCAAGAAGGGTATCAGAATTGGCTGCTCTTTCTTGTAAAGAGTCATATTTCATTATTAACTAGACATGGGCGCCATCAAAAAATTTGTTTCGTTTCGTTCCGTACGAAAAAAGAATTCGTATTTCGTAATTCGTGTACGAAATTCAATTCGGATTCGTAGGAAATGCGAATTTTCGTTAGATCCGTAAACTTTTTGTTAAAATAACAAAAGTTTGTTATGATGAATTTATCATTATGAGGGGTTCCCACCATCCCTGTGCTGTGCTGACTTCCTCTGATTGGTGAACAAAACACCAGTCATGTTTCTGTTCATTTGGATCCGAAATTCGTTAACGAAATTTTGTATGAAATTTGTAAGCATAGAATTCCCCATAGGGTTCCCACCATCACTGCGCTGACTTCCTGGGGTTTTCTAACTTTTAGGTTCATTAACTTTTCGTAACAATTACGAATTTTCATTATGATGAATTTATCATTATGAGGGGTTCCCGCCATCCCTGTGCTGTGCTGACTTCCTGGGGTTTTTAACTTTTAGGTTTGTTAACTTTTCATTAATACAAATTTTCGTTATGAATTTCGATCTGAAATTCGTAAACAAAATTTCGTATTTTGTACGGAATTCGTATGCATAAAAATTCGTATTTCGGATTCGTACGAATGTACGAATTTCGGATTCGTACGAAACGAATTGCACATGTCTATTATTAACAAGGATAAGGTGGTATTGCGTCCTTATCCTAGCATTCTGCCGAAGGTGGTTTCAGGTTTTCATCTAAACCAGGATGTTGTTCTACCTTCCTTTTTTTCCAGAACCCTGTTCTACAGAAGAAAGGTCGTTACATTCTCTTGATGTAGTGAGAGCAGTCAAAATCTATTTGAAGACGACTACTTAGATTCAGATAAAAAAAAAAAAAAAAAGTTGGATGTTTTTGTTTGTGTTGCCTGAAGGTCCTAGAAAAGGACAGGCAGAGTTGAAACCTACTATTTCTAAGTGGATCCGGCAAGTAATTATTCAAGCTTAAGGTTTGAAGGGGAGGTTCCACCTTTCCAAATCAAAGCGCATGCCACCAGGGCTGTTAGTACTTCATGGGCGGGGCATCACCGAGCCTCCATAGCTCAGATCTGCAAGGCCACAACTTGGTCTTCAGTCCATACATTCACTAGATTTTATCGGTTGGATGTAAGAAGGCATGAGGCTATCGGCCTTTGGCCGCACTGTGCTGTAGGCAGCAGTATAAGGTCCTCAGGTCTGATGGCACCGTACTTTTGTTTGTGTCTCCCTCCCCTCAGTTGGCATTGCTCTGGGACATCCCACATACCCTGTTTCCCTGAAAATAAGACCTAGTGTGATTGTTGGTGATGGCTGCAATATAAGCCCTACCCCCCAAATAAGCCCTACCCTGTTTCCCCCGAAAATAAGGCCTACCCTGAAAATAAGACCTACAAGGTAGGTCATTTACCATTTGCAATTACTATGGCTCTGTGTCACGTGATGTACGATTAAGAAAATAGGATTTTTATAACAGCTTACCTGTAAAATCCTTTTCTTTGAAGTACATCACGGGACACAGAGGTCCCTCCTCTCTTTCTTTTGGGTATACACGTGCATTTCTTTTTGCTACAAAACTGAGGTACTGCCTGTTGGGGGAAGGGTTATATAGGGAGTTGAACTTCCTGTTTAGGGTGTGCCAATGTCCATCACCTAAAGGTGGCCTATATAACCCACATAGTAACTACTATGGCTCTGTGTCCTGAGATGTACTTCAAAGAAAAGGATTTTACAGGAAAGCTGTTATAAAACTCCTATTATTTACAGAATTTTTTTTTAGCGAATTTCTAATAATAATAATATAGAAAAAATAAATAAACCCACCACTCACTGCCACAAAGCCCTTAGTTTTCTTGAATGTAATTTAAAGCAGTATTTGAGAGAGATACAAAATATATATATGTATATATATATCTATATATATATATATATATAGATATATATATATATATCTATATATATATATATATATAGATATCTATATATATATAAAATATATTTATACAGTATATCAGCAGAAAGCTCAGGTAGGAGATAGGACTCTCAGCTTGACTTGTCTTTTTTGACAGGGAGAGAATACATGTAAATCATAACACAACAAGCATCCCTGAGTGGTATGGCTGCACTATGACACACTCTCAGAGACACCATTTTTTTTTTCCGGCATTGGCCAGAGTTGCCAGATGACTGGCAGCGTGTGCTTTTACTCACGAGGTGGGGAACAGAAGGAAAATTATAATTTACTGACCCGCTTGTAGCCAGGAACAAAAGCTGCTTTTTATTACTGGTTCTGAGCATTTACCAATCAGAATATATCTTTGTTTCCATCAAAGGGGCGACACACGGGGAAGAAGTGACGGCTGCTTGGCTGCTTAATGGACGTGTCAGAAGGTCGGTGACCCTGAAGGATAAGGTAGGTGATATCTATAGATATATAGGACTATGGTGTCTTTTTTTAAAAGCATAGTCCCCTATTTTTAAAGGAATCGTTCACCCGCTTCTATTTTATGTTACACCCAATTTTAGGTTGTAACGAAAAACACAAGTGCATTCTTTACCCCCAACCTCAAAGCAACCCTTCCCTCCTCTGCTTACATTGCACAGCCGTGTTATTCATTCGTGGGGATCCAGCTGGTGGTATATTTCTTGGGTGCGGTGGCAACAATCCACCCGCCACCACCACCCCCCCCCCCCCCCCCCCGGTTGGTCAGCTCACAGGCACCCCCCCACCCCAGTCACACACTAACCCCATCTAGGTTGCGGGCATCACTTTTCTCAGTGCGGCGGGCAATGGCTTCACTCTACAACTTCTCCTCTTGGTCCTTCACGGCAGCTTCCCCTGTGTCCCCTCCCTCCTCCTCGGCAGCCAATAGGATCTCTTCTCCTCTTGGCCAATTGGGTGACGGGTCTCAGGACCCGCTTCCTCATTGGCCAGGAGGAGAATCGGGAAGGCAATAGCGAACAAACATCATTTTGCTATTGTCACACAACTGGGTGGGCTTGTAGCCGTCTCATTCACAGATCCCCACAGTGGTGGCCAGTCCATACGGGGCGCCACCCCCTCCCCCCTAATCCATGCTTCCGGCCCCGTAATGGCGATTTGAGCCAGAGGCTCTAGTAGGCTTCAAAAAAGGGTGGGCTCAGGGCGCAGAGCACTATTAGCCCCCGTACACACGGGTCGGACATTCCGACAACAAAATCCGTTGGATTTTTTCCAACGGATTTTGTCCGAAACTGGTGTTGCATACACACGGTCGGACAAAGTTGTTGGAAAATCCGATCGTTCCGATGACGTTCGGTCCTTACGACGGGGCTACGTTCACGCTAGTAGCCAATAGCTTTGGTCTCATAACTTGATCTGAGCATGCGTGGCACTTTGTCCGATCGGAATTCTCTACAAACATGGAACATGTTGTTGGAAAATTTTAGATCCAGCTCTCAAACTTTGTAGGTCGGACATTCCGGTGGAAAAAGTCAGATGGAGCCCACACACGGTCGGATTATCAGACAACACGGTCCAATCGGACAATTTTCGTCGGATTGTCCGACCATGTGTACAAGGTCTTAGAGCACGATTAGGGGGCCGGAAGCATGGATTGGGGGGGGGGGGGGGGCAGCGCCCCACGAATGAACGGGCCGCCACTGTGGGGATCTGTGAATGAGAAGACTACAAGTCCCATCTTCCACCATGGCACGGGTATTCACAGATCATGCCGCGCACAGGGCAGTGACATCACTGCACTTGTAGTCCATTGTTTAATTCCTTTAGCCCTATAACAGAAGGTCCATACCATAGTACACACCTGGGGATGGGGGTAAACCATTCAGCAAATATGCATTGAACCCATGATGGACTGATCTCTGTTGCAATGCTCTGCAGGTTTGAATGCAAATATAAAAAAAAGAGGAAAACATGTTATGTTATTAATGGGGGTGAATTTTTGAAAAAAGGTGGGCGGTGCCTTTAAGGACGCAGAAGAATGTGTGAAGAGGTCCTGTATAACACATGGATGTTTATTTTACATGTTTGTGGCTGTTTTGTGTTTTTAGTTCCGGAGAATTCCGGCAGAATCTGAAATCCTTTCCCCTCCGGAGAGGCAGAGGAATGTTTATAAGAAGCTGGACACTCCCAGCATGTAATGAGACACAGACGGAAACCGTGATATGTTCTCCAACTCCGGCGCCAACAGACTGACTAGAGTGTCAGTGGATGTTCTTCTCAATGGTGTCCAACTAAGAGCCCTCGAGGGCCAATATCCCTGCACTGTCCGGGTGGCAGGACACGAGGTGTTTTCCGGGTGGCAGGACACGGGGTGTATTCCAGGTGGCAGGACACGGGGTGTATTCCAGGTGGCAGGACACGGGGTGTATTCCAGGTGGCAGGACACGAGGTGTATTCCAGGTGTCAGGACACGAGGTGTATTCCAGGTGGCAGGACACGAGGTGTATTCCAGGTGGCAGGACAGGGGGTGTATTCCAGGTGGCAGGACACGGGGTGTATTCCAGGTGGCAGGACACGGGGTGTATTCCAGGTGGCAGGACACGAGGTGTATTCCAGGTGGCAGGACACGAGGTGTATTCCAGGTGGCAGGACACGGGGTGTATTCCAGGTGGCAGGACACGGGGTGTATTCCAGGTGGCAGGACACGAGGTGTATTCCAGGTGGCAGGACACGAGGTGTATTCCAGGTGGCAGGACACGAGGTGTATTCCAGGTGGCAGGACACGAGGTGTATTCCAGGTGGCAGGACACGAGGTGTATTCCAGGTGGCAGGACACGAGGTGTATTCCAGGTGGCAGGACACGAGGTGTATTCCAGGTGGCAGGACACGAGGTGTATTCCAGGTGGCAGGACACGAGGTGTATTCCAGGTGGCAGAACACGAGGTGTATTCCAGGTGGCAGAACACGAGGTGTATTCCAGGTGGCAGGAAACGAGGTGTAGTCTAGGTGGCAGGACATGAGGTGTATTCCAGGCGGCAGGACACGAGGTGTATTCCAGGTGGCAGGACACGGGGTGTATTCCAGGTGGCAGGACACGGGGTGTATTCCAGGTGGCAGGACACGGGGTGTATTCTAGGTGGCAGGACACGAGGTGTATTCCAGGTGGCAGGACATGCGGTGTCTTTCGCTGTCAGGAAAAGACATTCTGCATTGTTTTGGGCATAAACACGAATGTTAAGGTCACCCAAGTGTGCATGGTAAAGCGGAAGTCAAGTCAACATTTCATACTTGCCAACATCTTTCATTTGACGCGGTCATCCCTGCCCATGGCTCGCACTTATCATGCCCATCTTCCAGGCAGTCCAAGCCCGATCACACCCGTAGGTTGGACTTGATGGACTTGTGTCTTTTTTCAATCTCACCTACTATGTAACTATGTAACTATGTCTTGCCCAAATCATGCCTACTTTCTAGGCAGTCTTGTCTAGACCATGCCCCTTTTCTGGGTGTCCCCGCCCCATAATTATGTGTAGCACCGGCTCCTGAGGAGCACACGCAATGTGTTTTTTAAAATTTAATGTTACCCTTAAACCGCAGTTTGGTTTGGGTTTGATTACTCTAAATTTTGACCTCAGTATCAGTCTGACTGGACTGCCGGGTGTTCTGCCTAGCCATAGGTGGCGCTGTCATTTGCGGCACGCATGGAACCACAGTCTAGTTGGGTGCATTAAGGTTACTTTCTCCCAGAACCAGCCCAGTGGGAGCGTCACTCTTGCTGTGCCTTCTGGGAGAGGGTACTTAAGGTGCGGATGTCACGTGTTTAAGGGGTTTCGGTCCAGAAGTATGTTCTGACTGCATGGTCCTGGTCCTCCTGACCAGCCCCCAGGACTTCCATGGCCTGGGGTATGGATCCTCCCGACTTTACGTCTCGGGGCTGGCTAGCCCGAGGCGAGGAAACTGAAAACAGGATTCGGAGGTGGTCCGGTGCCATCTCAATGGAGAGGCCCAGCAACTGTGAAGTTATCCAGGGGAGGACTCTTCGGGAGAAGGCCACGCAAGGGTTGGCTTCTTAACAAGAGACTGGAAAAGCTGAAGGACCTAAGCAAATCCAATTTCGTGCGGTATCGCCGGACCGGCTGCAAGATACTGGTATCACACGAGTGTTCTACAAGTTTCAAGTTTCCCTCGTGTTCTATAACAAAGTCTGTGGCAGAGACTTAAATCTAACTTGAGTACCCCATTGGCTGCTAGGCCTGGTGAGAGAAGGACTATCCAATTAGGGTGAGGATCCAGCTGTGAATGGCTATTCTCTGGATTTATGCAAAGTGAGAGATTGCTTTTTATACTGATTTTGACAATAAGAGTACCTGGACTTTTCACCTAAACCCTCTGATCCTATGTTGAGAGACTGTGTTGTTAACTATTTTTTCGCAAATAAAAATCCCTTTAAGTGGATTTGTTGTCGGTCTCTGCAGTTATTGGGCCATCTACCTCGGGAAACCCCTAGACGCATACGAGGTAAAGAAGGTAACAGTAAGCCCATTAAAATCAGCCGCTCCTTTGGGGGTAAGTGCTACATATGCATGAACCACTCTTAGTAGTAGCCTTTTTTTGAGTTACTGCACATGCTCAGTAACTCAAATAAGGTCAGTGCTGGGATCTCCGGATGCATACACACTTCGGAACAGATCACCTAGATGTGGGACTGTCCTGGCAAATCTGGGACAGTTGGCATCCATGACATTGTAACATGTCTTTATTTACAAGAATAATATACATACTCCTTGTTGATGTTATCCCTGCCCACCAAAGCAAATCCTTACTAGTGACCCCCTGAAATCTGCATGGCTGAAAACCGACCTCTGTACTGAGTGTTCGTTACTACTGATCTCTGAACTCCACGCTATTTACAAATTCCTCATTGCGTTTTGCTTACTACTGACTCCTGCACTCCATGTTACATACATTTGATGAGTTTGATGTGGAGGAACTGGCGGGGCTTCCACATCAAACCCTGACCTCAACCCTACTGAAAACCTTTGGGATGATTTGGAAATTCAATTGTGAGGCAGGTCTTCATATCCAACGTCCGTACCTGACCTCAACCATACTGAACACCTTTTGGGATAAGTTGGAATTCTGATTGTGAAGCAGGTCCTCATATCCAACATCAGTACCTGACCTCAACCATACTGAACACCTTTTGGGATAAGTTGGAATTCTGATTGTGAGGCAGGTATTTTCATCCAACATCAGTACCTGACCTGAACCCTACTGTACACCTTTTGGGATGAGTTGGAAATCTGATTGTGGGGCAGGTCCTCATGTCCAACATCAGTACCTGACCTCAACCATACTAAACACCTTTTGGGACGAGTTGGAAATCTAATTGTAAGGCAGGTCTTCTCATCCAAATCAGTACCTGACCTCAATCCAGATGAACACCTTTTGGAATGAGTTGTATATCTGATTGTGAGGCAGGTCGTCTTGTCCAATGTCAGTATCTGCCCTCAACTTTACTGAACACTTTTGAGATGAGTTGGAAATAAAATTCTGAGGCAGGGCTTCTCATCCAACGTCAGTACCTGGCCTAAACCCTACCAAACTCATTTGGGATGAGTTGAAAAATGCAATTGTGAGGCAGGTCTTCTCATCCAATCTCAGTACCTGACCTCAATTCTACGGAATACCTTTGGGATGAGTTGGAAATCTGATTGTAAGGCAGATCTTCTTGTCCAATGTCAGTATCTGCCCTCAACCTTACTGAACACTTTTGAGATGAGTTGGAAATACAATTCTGAGGCAGGGCTTCTCATCCTACGTCAGTACCTGACCTCAACCCTACCAAACTCCTTTGGGATGAGTTGGAAAATGCAATTGTGAGGCAGGTCTTCCCATCCAATCTCAGTACCTGACCTCAATTTTACCGAATACCTTTTGTATGAGTTGGAAATCTGATTGTGAGGCAGGTCTTCTTGTCCAACGTCAGTACCTGACCTCAATCCTACCGAATACCTTTGGGATGAGTTACAAAATCTGATTGTGAGGCAGGTCTTCTCATCCAAAGTCAGCACCTGACCTCAACCCTACTGAACACCTTTGGAATTAGCTGGAAATCTGATTGTGAGGCATGTCTTCTCATCCAACATCAGTACCTGACCTCAACCATACTAAACACCTTTGGAATATGTTGGAAATCTGGTTGCAAAGCAGGTCTTTGCATCCAACGTCAGCACCTGACCTCATCCCTACTGAACACCTTTGGGATGAGTTGGAAATCCAATTGTGAGGCAAGTCTTCCCATCCAACGTCAGTACCTGACCTCACAAATGTTCTTTCGGC
Source organism: Lithobates pipiens (assembly GCF_037356315.1). Lineage (NCBI taxonomy): Eukaryota > Metazoa > Chordata > Amphibia > Anura > Ranidae > Lithobates > Lithobates pipiens. The sequence goes on from NW_027507718.1 coordinate 543,713,879, forward strand.
TGTATGGGCACAAATTCCCACAGGCAACCTCCAAAATCTTGTGGGAAGCCTTTCCAAAGGAGTGGAGACTGTTTGTAGCTACAAAGGGTGGTCCTCTCCATATTAATGGCCATGGCTTTTGTGACGGATCCAATCCCACACTCCGCTTGAGTGCTTCCGTCAGTATACCGCTTCCTAAGTCTGAATATAGATATCAAATATTCCAACCGCTCACAAGCACAAAACAAGACGACACTTCCTTAGCTGCTCAACATAGACTTTTCAGGGTAAGACTTTGTCTCCTAGCTCACTGATTGACTATTGAATATACATTACCATAAACATAAACACAGGGTTAATTAGCACAAACTACAATGTGTAAATACTCCTACAAGCCAGACTAGACTCATTTACACAACAGACAGGTGGCTGGAGTTGATGACATTAGCATCTAACAGTTTGTATCCCAACAGTGTGATTCAGTCTATTGCTAATATGGCAAATATATATCCAGAGTCTGTGTGTCTTGGGGGGGGGACATGGATCTGAATCCAAGTAACACCACCTCAGGGGTCCCCAGGCATACAGCTCACAAAGAGCACCGTTCCCCCAAATGCCAGGGCCCATAATCGCAAGGCAAGAGGCTGGCATTCTGTCCCCTCCAACAGCCTCTGTCCCGGCTAGGTCTGTCGCAGCTTTTAAATGGGATGTCCAACAAGCTCATATAGGTGTGATGGTCAGGTGTTCACCAACATTCGGCCACATAGTGTTTCTGCGCCTGACGCTGGCTCCCTCCTTTTGAATATCTCATAATTGAATGCTGTGCACATTCCAGATGGTGGAGAGAAAGTCACGATGGTTCTCACAGATAATAACATGTTTATTTATCCTGCATGTCTGATCGCAGCTTGTTCATGTGGTTACACCCAGCTCCATGCAGCGCTCCTGTGTATGTTGGCGCTCTCTCATTAAGAATAACACAAAGTGAGGGGAGAGGGCCCATATCCCGGGGGGGGGTCAGGTCCTGTCCCTGGCAGCACCTCTCTTGTCAGATATGCTGGTGAGAGCACTGAGGGTGAGGAGGACTGTTATTAGAAGACGGAGATCTGGCAGAAAGGACCATTCTTACTATCCGCTCTCCTCCAGGGGATACGTTCCCCCTCCCCGCCTGCTGTTATTACACTAGTCCCATAGACTATAACCCTTTCATGCCGCTGACCACAGCCCATCACTCCCAAATGTTTCCAGCTTCTGAAACCAGAACCACACGGCCCTTTACACATTGTGTTACGTACGCCGCGTACACGCGGCCGGACTTTTCGTCGGAGTAAACTCCGAAGGACTCTTCGACGGAGTTCCGACAGAGTTCTGCCGAAACGGACTTGTCTACACACAATCACACCAAAGTCCGACGGATTCGACCGTGATGACGTACGACCGGACTAGAATAAGGTAGTTCGTAGCCAATAGCTGCCCTAGCGTCGGTTTTCGTCCATCGGACTAGCATACACACGAACGGATTTTCCGACCGGACTCGAGTCCTTCGGGGAAGATTTGAAACATGTTCTAAATCTAAAGTCCGTCTGATTTTTCGACGGCAAAGGTCCGATGAAGCCCACACACACGGTTGAAATGTCCGACGGATTCGTTCCGTCTGACCTTTGCTGCCGAAAAGTCCAGCCGTGTGTACGCGGCATTAGGCCGCGTACACACGGGCGGATTGTCTGTCCAACTTAGTCCGCTGAACAGTGTTTCAGCGGACAGTCCGCTCGTGTGTGGGCTTCAGCGGACTGTTTCAGCGGACAGCCTGACGAACAAAGTCTTACGGAATTTCCGTAAGACAGTCCGTCCAAACTTGGTTTTGTCCGTCCAAACTTGGTTTCAGCGGACAGTCCGCTCGTGTGTAGGCAAGTTGGACGGACTAAGTATGGCGCATGCTCAGAAAGGGTTTACACGGCCGAAGGTTGCATTGCAGTGTATAGGACGTCGTTTTTCTAGTCCCGTCGTACGTGCTGTACACGTCATCGCGCACGCTTTCAGCGGACAGTCTGCTCATCGTGTGTGGTCAAGTCCGTTCATGCAAATTTTGAACGGACTGTCTGTCGGATTGTCTGACGAACTTAGTTGGGCAGACAATCCGCCCGTGTGTACGCGGCCTTAGTCACATGAGGGAACAGCAAAATGCAACCACCGCGCAGCACCGATAAGCCAGACGCATGATTTACATATGTAGTGAATAATCATGGCTGCCTCCGGGGATTGTAAACTACTAATAATAAAAAGTTTTTCACATCATTTATTCAACTATTAAATACTTATTTACAGTAACAGTGAAGTTGGTATCCTGTTTCCTGAAAAACAGCCCGATTCTCCAGAACTAATCTGATTCATTCTGAATTCCCCAAAGGGGAAGAAGAACTATTGTTTTCCTTCTTTTTTTTTTTTTTTTTTTTTTTTTTTAAATACTTTAAAGGGTCCGTTCTCTTGAAAAAATATTTTTCAGTTGTAAGTAATTTGTATATAGTTAGGCATTGACCTCACCAAATTGGAGCACTCTGAGACCATTAGCAATTAATCACTATATGGAGCACAACATCTCATCCTAATGCCAATATCCTTGCAATCTCGGTAGCATAATAGCATGCCCACCTCCATGAACCCCCCCATCATGATCATAGCGAAGGGTTGGAGTCGGGAAGATCTGTGTCAGACATTTGTGAACACAGCCAAGAACTGCACAAGGCACCTGGAATTATCCACTTCAGCCCCCGGACCATTTTGCTGGTCAAAGACCAGACCCCTTTTTGCGATTTGGCACTGCGTCGCTTTAACTGACAATTGCGCGGTCATGCGACGTGGCTCACAAACAAAATTGATGTCCTTTTTTTTCCCACAAATAGAGCTTTCTTTTGGTGGTATTTGATCACCCCTGCGGTTTTTATTTTTTGCGCTATAAACAAAAATATTTTGAAAAAAAAACGCATTATTTTTTACTTTTTGATATAATAAATATCCCCCAAAAATATATAAAAAAACATTTTTTTTCCTCAGTTTAGGCTGATACGTATTCTTCTACATATTTTTGGTAAAAAAAAATCGCAATAAGCGATTATTGATTGGTTTGCACAAAAGTTATAGCGTTCACAAAATAGGCGATAGTTTTATGGCATTTTTATTAATATTTTTTTTTTTTACTAGTAATGGCGGCGATTAGGGATTTTTATTGTGACTGCGACATTGCGGCGCACACATCGGACATTTTTGACACATTTTTGGGACCATTGCCATTTATACAGCAATCAGTGCTATATAAATGCAGTGATTCCTGTGTAAATGACACTGGCAGTGAAGGGGTTAACCAGTGGGTGGCAGTGTAGGGGTTAAGTGTTCCTAGGGGTGTGTTGCTAACTGTGGGGGGGTTGGGCTTTCATTTAGTGAACACTGATCTCTGCTCCAATCACATGGAGCAGAGATCAGCGTCACTAGTTGCTAGGCAGAATGGAGAAATGCTTTTTACAACGGAATTTCTCCATTCAGCCGCCCCGTGAGACAACCGCGGGTATGCCCGCGGCGATCGAGTCCGCGGGTCCCGCGTCCGGACTCACGGGGGACCCGACCAGCACGGGAGCGCACCGGGCGGCAAATTTAAAGGGGCGTACATGTACACCCATTTGCCTGCCCGTGCCATTCTGCCGACGTACATCGGCGTGCGCTGGTCGGGGACTGGTTATATGGCTACACAGTGCATCTGGAAAGTATTCTCACTTTTAGCACATTCTGTTATGTTACAGCCTTATTCCAAAATCGAACAAATTCATTATTTTCTTCAAAATTCTACAAAAACAATCCCCCATGATGACAACCTTAAAGAAGTTTGTTTGAAATCGTTGCAAATGTATTAAAAATAAAAACCGAAAAAATCGCATGTACATAAGTATTCACAGGCTTTGCCGTGACACTCAGAATTGAGCTCAGGTTCCTCCTGTCTCCACTGATCATCCTTGAGATGTTTCTACAACCTGATTGGAGGTCACCTGTGGTAAATTCAGATGATTGGACATGATTTGGAAAGGCACACACCTGTCTATAGAAGGTCCCACAGGTAACAGTGCATGTCAGAGCACAATCCAAGCCATGAAGTCCAAGGAATTGTCTGTAGACCTCCCAGACAGGATTGTATGGAGGCACAGATCTGGGGAAGGGTACAGAAACATTTCTGCAGCATTGAAGGTCCCACTGCAGGTGGCGCTCATCTACAGCGACAATGCAGGTGGGGAAGAAAGTGGAGAGGAATTGTGTTCCTCTATGATTTCCTCGGCCACAGGGAGGCAGCTATCTGATTGGATACAGGTACCCAATGTGACTCTGGTGGCCATCTTTGGTCAGGCAGAGTCTATTTAAAGCGGTTGTATACTCATTTTTTTTTTACTTTTATCTACAGGAAAGCCTATAATAATGCTTACCTGTAGGTAAAAAAAATATCTCCTAAACCTGTACGGTTTAGGAGATATTCCCCTCGGTATGCGCCGCTGACTGCAGCGGCGCATGCGCACAAGGGGATTCTCTGCTGAAAGTCCGGCAGTGGCCGGAGCCGGCCGGGATGAGATCTCCCGCGCGCATTCGCAGGAGTGACGATATCGCGGCTCCGGCGCTGTGAAGAAAGACCCTGAAGAAAAACGCAGAGGAAGCATGTCAGCTCCATCGGCGTGGATCGGGCCAGATGTCGGGGCCTCGTTCTAAGGTAAGTATTTCATAATGAGCTAGTATGCGGTGCATACTAGCTCATTATGCCTTTTGCTTTGCAGGTAGTAAAAAAAAATAATATTAGCGGGTTTACTACCGCTTTAAGACTCTGGCTCTCGGGTTTGGCACGCTTTAATGTGAGTGGCCATTGTAGGGAACGGAAAGCAGAGGGGTAGGGACAGTGCAGGGACTACATCTAGCCTTTTCTTTTGTGTATGGACCGGTCGGGCTGCGTTCCGCCCCTCGTGGCAGATGCTGTCGTCATCTTCCATTCTGCATCTCATGGGTTCACTGATGTTTTAGTTGTAAGTGTCTCCTGCCGGGTGAGCTCCCCAATGGGCCTGTTGTACTCGCTGAACTTTTCTACAATACACTGTTACGGCTGAACTCGACTCTGTGTGTTTTCTGCACTTAACCCACAAAGAGGTGATTAAAAACCTGGAAGTGTTACGCTGACACGCTACTGAGCATGCATGCACTTAACATGGAACCGTATAACTGCTGCTAGACTTCGTTAAATAAACAAAGTTGTAATTGAAGTTTAATGACTTTTCTGATGAAGCTTGGCTGTTTTTAGACCGGTAGCTTTTCCCATGGTGAGTAGGGTACAAAATATTTAAATTTTAGCAGTAATTATTTCCTGCCCAGACTCGGCTATCTTATCTCAATATCTGTCCTGTAATCATCTGGCTCCATGGAGGGGGTGACGTCTGCGGCACACTTTCTGGTCCATATAAATAAAGTAATGTGCCACCTTCTCCAGACTGCCATGTGTGTACAGGGTCCATCATGGTGGGGCCACCTTCTCAATTATATACTGCCATGTGTGTACAGGGTCCTTTGTGGTAGTGCCACCATCTCTAGCACATACTGCTATGTGTGTACAGGGTCCTCTGTGGTGGTGCCACCATCTCGGGTATATACTGCCATGTGTGTACAGGGTCCTCTGTGGTGATGCCACAAGCTCCAGTACATACTGCCATGTGTGAACAGGGTCCTCTGTGGTGGTGCCACCATCTCTGGTACATACTGCCATGTGTGTACAGGGTCCTCTGTGGTGGTGCCACCATCTCTGGTACATACTGCCATGTGTGTACAGGGTCCTCTGTGGTGGTGCCACCATCTCTGGTGCATACTGCCATGTGTGTACAGGGTCCTCTGTGGTGGTGCCACCATCTCCAGTACATACTGCCATGTGTGTACAGGGTCCTCTGTGGTGGTGCCACCATCTCTAGTACATACTGCCATGTGTGTACAGGGTCCTCTGTGGTGGTGCCACCATCTCTAGTACATACTGCCATGTGTGTACAGGGTCCTCTGTGGTGATGCCACAAGCTCCAGTACATACTGCCATGTGTGTACAGGGTCCTCTGTGGTGGTGCCACCATCTCTGGTACATACTGCCATGTGTGTACAGGGTCCTCTGTGGTGGTTCCACCATCTCTGGTACATACTGCCATGTGTGTACAGGGTCCTCTGTGGTGATGCCACAAGCTCCAGTACATACTGCCATGTGTGTACAGGGTCCTCTGTGGTGGTGCCACCTTCTCCATTACATACTGCTATATGTGTACAGGGTCCTCTGTGGTGGTACCACCATCTCTGGTACATACTGTCATGTGTGTACAGGGTCCTCTGTGGTGGTGCCACCATCTTCAGTATATATCAACATATGCATACAGAGTCAACCGTGGTGGTGCCACCTTCTCCAGAAAATACTGCCATGTGCACACAGGGTCCACCACGGTGGTGACACCTTCTCTAGTACATCCTGTCAAGTGCATTTAGGGTCCTCTGCACTGGTGCCACCTTCTACAGTACTTACTGCCATGTGTGTACATGGTCATCATGGTGGTGCTACCTTTTCCAGTACATACTGCCATGTGTACACAGGATCTATCACGGTGTTGCCACTTTTTCCATTACGTACCGCCATGTGTGCAAAGGGTCCACCACGGTGGGGCCACCTTTTCCAGTACTGTTCAAGTGCTGAGGTACCTGGCTTTGATACCCAGCTTTGAATAATCAATGTCTGCTTCTTCACTGGGAAGAGACTAACTCCCCATTTTTTTTATTTTTTTGATATGATCATTTTCTGCTTTCTCTTCAGTGAATCTGAGGTCTTTCCATATCCCACAAATGGCATATAGATGAGAGGCCAATGTATGTACTGTATAATATTAATGTAACATTTTTGCTAAGAATATTTACATTCTGTACTTGTATTTTGTACTATATACCACTGTTTTTGCATTTATTTTCCACTTTTTGTCATAGTACCCTACAAGGCCCAAACATTTCAGTCGAGGAGATTAAGGGTGCCCCAGGGTCTTTTAGAACTCTTTGCAACGCCTGGACTAGACCCATCACTGCCTAACCCATTTCTTTAGTCTATGGCAGCCTTTCTCAACCTTTTCAACACAGAGGAACCCTTGAAATAGTTCTCCAGTGTCGGGGAACCCCCTGCTAAAAATGAGAAATCTACAACTCATGATACATTAGTGTGATGGTCGGTAGGAAGAACGGTCCTCACACTTGTGATCATTGGGAAAAATTACCACCTTACAGATAGCTGAACAGATGAATGGTGTCAGTGGGAACTTATCTGAGAGGCAGAAATTGCCCAATGCTGAAGGAACCCCTAGCAACCTCTGGAGGAACCCTAGGGTTCCACAGAACCCTGGTTGAGAATCACTGGTCTACGAGAACGTGTCCTTTTTTTGTCATGCCACCCTTCTGCAAGCTCTCACTAGACAAAACCCATCGCTGTAGTCCATGGCCACCACTACTGAAAGGCGTCCTTCTTTGCCACGTCAGGAAATTGCCTGGCCCTTCTCCAAGCTCACAATAGATAGACCAATCCGTGAGAGAACCATCTTTGTGGTCTATCAACCCAACTGCTGAAAGGTGTCCTCCTTTTTGTCTTGACGAAAAAATGGATGCCATGCCAGCTGACTATTCTCCAAGCTCCCAATAGATATTTTCATCACTGATACAACAATAATCCAACAAACGTTGGTGTTGGCATAAAGCTGTGACCTCTTCCACTTTTTATGTGCGATATTAGTCATCCTCCTCGGCCGTCATTGTTATCTCCATATTGCAGCTTCAGATTGTGCCTTCCTCTGGTATCGGAACAGGGCTGTGCTGAAAGGACGGCCAAATCAAATTTTCCAGCTCAGTCAGCAAACAGTAGAAATAATTTGCTCTCTTCTGCGGCCAAAAGCCACCCATCACTTTCATAATGATGATGTTTTTTATGGATTGTATCACCCTAGCTGTGTCAAATCTGAATTCACACCTGTGTTCTGGTGACCCGCATTTCCCGCGGTTTCTCATAAACGGACCACCTCCCTTCCTGCCATGTGGGTGGCAGCACATGGATTTTTTCCATGGAAGCAGGTGATGTCAAGTTGATTGTATCAACTATCCGTAGAACATTACCTCCTCCTGCTTTTGGGAGATCAGTGCCTTGAGATCCGGAGGATGATCTGATTTCCAAGCTATTATGGCTGCTGAGCTAACATCCGTCCTCATAATCTCCTGGAGGCACCACCATATAGATAGCTTTGATCTTCCAGAGGCCAAGCAACTCATAGACCTCATTCAGACACACTGAGCCATGGGTTTTGAAGAGCGGTTTGGGTAAGCTGATAGAGCACCAATAGGGATCTAGCATGTTTACCTAAAGCCGCGTACACACGGGCGGATTGTATGGCCTACTTAGTCCGTCATACAATCCGACGGACATGCCGTCATACTTTCGAATGAACGGACTTGACCACACACGGATGCACAAACAGTCCGTCGAAAGCTTGCGCGATGACGTGTACAGCACGTACGACGGGACTAGAAATAGGAAGTCCAATACACAGCAAAGCACCCTTCCGCCGTGTAAATCCTTTCTGAGCATGCGCCATTCTTAGTCCGTCGAACTAGCATACTGACGACCGTATTGTCCGCTGAAACCAAAGTATGACGGACAGTATTACGGAAATTCCGAAATACTTAGTACGCCAGACTGCACGCTGAAAAAGTCCGCTGAAGCCCACACACGAGCGGACTGTCCGCTGAAATGTGTTTCGGCGGACTAAGTAGGCCATACAATCCGCCCGTGTGTACGCTGCTTAAGTCTTTTTTATTTTTTTCTATCTTCATGATTCTGTAGGATGCAACAGGTTGCAGTACCTGAGCAGAAGTCATGGGCGGACTGACAACTCATGGGACCCCCGGGCAATAGGAGATTATGGGCCCCCCAGGCAATCAGAGATTATGGGGCCACACAGTATACACACACAGTATACAATCACACAATATACACATACATGTACAGACAGTATACACAGACATGTTTCTATTGGCTGAGAAGGTACTGGAGAGGTGGGGCAGCTATAATCTCAGGATTTTTAGACCAAAAGGATGTCGGTAAGGGACATTTCAAAGACAGATGTAAAAAAAAAAAACACAGATTTTTTACATACTGTCCCTGGTTTTACTGAGGCTGGCAACCCTGATGGGGCCCCTTAGTGGCCCAGGGCCCTCGGGCAGTGCCCGAGTAGCCAAATGGTCAGTCCGCCCCTGGCAGAAGTGATCTCTAAGCCCCTGTACACACGGTCGGAGATTTCGACAACCAAATCTGTCGGATTTTGTCCGTCAGATCTTGTCCGAAACTGTTGCATACACACGGTCGGACTAAGTTCACGAAAAATCCGATCATTCAGAACGTGATGACGTAATTTCATTACGATGGGACTACATTCAGGCTAGTAGCCAATAGCTTTGATGTAGGAATTTGATCTGAGCATGCGTGGCACTTTGTCCGATCAAAATTCTCTACACATGATCGGAGTATGTCTGATCGGACCAGTTGGTCGGGAAATATTTCCAACATGTTGGAAAATTGGGTCAGACGGATATTCCGACGGAATCAGTCCGATGCATACCACACACAGTCGGATTATCCGACGACACGGTCCGATAGGACACATTCCGACAGATTCTCTGACCGTGTGTACAAGGGCTAAGACTCCTTTCACATGGGCAGTTTTTCAGGCGGACCATTTATTGCCCCCTTCTGGAGCGGCAGATGCCAACGGGTGGCATGACACTCGGTGGATGACACCCGCCAACATCCGCTCCTATCCGCTGGAAACAGACGGATAGGGGATCCATTCCCCATTCATTTGGCAGATCAGATCGGATGGCAGTTGATTGTAAACAGACCGGCAGCCCATTAACATGGAGAAGAAATCCCACCGAGGAAAACCTATTTAACTACAAAGGTCTGACAGAGAATTATCGTAAAGCAATCTTCAAAGCCAAAAAGGACCACTTCTCATATACAATCTCAACGGCCGCAAACCAACCACGGGAACTGTTTAAACTGGTTAATCAATCAATGAATCCGGTGTGCCTAGAACCCCCAGAAAGCGAATCCCAGGATTACTGTGACAAACTGTCGGATTTTTTCATCGATAAAGTCAAAACCATCAGGGAAACAATTTGTCAGAAGAAAACATCCAACCTCAGCCAGCAAATACATAAAGAGGATGTCCGCACCAACATACCGCAACCGCCAAAATTTTCACTATCCCCAATTACCGTAGACACCGCAAAAAACATCATTAATAAACTGCGTGACAGTACCTCACCTATTGACATCATCCCCACAAAACTACTGAAAGAATGCTCCGACATCGTGGCTCCAACCATAACCCACCTCATAAACCGATCATTCCACGAAGGGATTTTTCCCAGCATCCTCAAACAAGGCATCGTCAAACCTCTACTCAAGAAACCAAACCTGGACCCTCAGGATCCAAACAACCGTAGGCCGATTACAAGCCTCAACACCATTTCTAAGATCATAGAGAAAGCTGTAGTACATCAGCTACAACTTCACCTGGATACTCACAAACTCCTGGACCCGCTGCAATCAGGCTTCCGCCCGAGTCATGGAGCAGAAACAGCTCTCCTCAAGATTTGGGATGACGCCCTCGAAGCGGCAGATGACGGAGAGCCGTGTCTCCTCGTACTGCTAGACCTAAGTGCAGCGTTTGATACAGTAGATCACAATACTCTACTCGTCCGCCTCACAGAAGTAGCCGGAGTCCAAAACATCGATCTTCATTGGTTCGCGTCCTTCCTAGGAAATCGGTCACAGACAGTGAAACTAGGAAAATTCCTCTCCGAAACTCGGGCAGTCACCTGCGGAGTCCCTCAAGGCTCTCCGTTGTCACCCGTTCTCTTCAACATTTACATTCGCCCACTCCTTCAAATCATCAGATGCTCAGATCTCTGCTTCCACTCTTACGCTGACGACACGCAACTTTATTTCCGGATCAATGGAAAAAAAGATCACCAACAACAACTTGAAAACTGCCTCAAATCAATAGAGGACTGGATGACCACCAACTCCCTCCAGCTGAACCAATCAAAGACAGAGCTTCTTATCTTACACCCAAATCATAAGCCCGCAACCAAAACCTCCTGGTCTCCACCAACCGTCTTTGGGCAGACTATCTCCCCAAAGACCAAAGCGAAGAGTCTCGGGGTTATTTTAGACGCACAAATGTCAATGGATGCGCAAATAGGATCTGTAGTCAGTGGATCTCACCATCTGCTGCGCATGCTTCGCAGACTCATCCCTTTTATCCCAAAGAATGACAAAGCAGTGGTAGTTGGAACAATCATTAATTCACGACTGGACTACGCAAACTCGCTTTACATAGGATTACCACAATATCAACTTGCGCGATTACAACTGATCCAAAACACGGCGGCAAGGCTGATAACAGGACAAAAACCCTGGGAATCCATTTCTCCTTCACTGGGGAGCTTACATTGGCTAACCGTAAAAAATCGGATCACGTTCAAGACCCTTTGCCTCACCCACAAATGCGTGCATAGAGAAGCTCCGCAATACCTAATGGAGAAAATAAATCATTACACACCAAACCGCAGTCTTCGATCAGCCAACAAAAACCTCCTCCTCGTGCCCAAAGCCCGGTATAAATCCAAGGGGGATCGGAGATTCGCTGTCCAAGGGCCTCGGCTATGGAACGCTCTACTAATCAACATCCGCCTGGAAGAAAATCACCTGGCTTTTAGGAAAAAACCCAAGACCTTCCTCTTTTAGCTGATGATCAAAGCTCGCCACAGCGCCTAGAGGCGATTCAGTTCGCATTGTGCGCTATACAAGTATTTCATTCATTCATTCATTCATTAACATCCAACCGGCCTTAGTGGAAAGCAGATTGTGCCCGTGTGCGCTCTGCATCATATATGCATCATAATGCTCCATCGTTTGATTCAGTGGGAGTGATTGCACCCCATCACTGGTGTCAGTGGGAGAAATTGTGCGCTGATGGTATTGGGCCCCGTTGTTGGTGTCTTTGGGAGAAATCGTGCCCCACCGTTGGTGTCATTGGGAGGAATTGTGCTCCATCATTGGTGCCATTGGGAGGAAGTGTGCCCCCATCATTGATGCCATTGTGCCCCATTTTTGGTGTCATTGGGAGAAATTGGGCCCCATCTTGGTGTCATTGGGAGGAATTGTGCTCCATCATTGGTGTCATTGGGAGGAAGTGTGCCCCCATCATTGATCCCATTGTGCCCCATTTTTGGTGTCATTGGGAGAAATTGTCCCCCATTTTTGGTGTCATTGGGAGAAATTGTGCCCCATCGTTGGTGTCATTGGGAGAAATTGTGCCCCATCGTTGGTGTCATTGGGAGGAATAGTGCCCCATCATTTGTGTCATTGGGAGGAATTGTGCCTCACCGTTGTTGTCATTGGGGGGAATTGTTCCCCATTATTGGTGTCAGTGGGAGAAATTATGTGCTGATGGTATTGGGCCCTGTTGTTGGTGTCTTTGGGAGAAATCGTGCCCCACCGTTGGTGTCATTGGGAGGAATTGTGCTCCATCATTGGTGTCATTGGGAGGAAGTGTGCCCCCATCATTGATGCCATTGTGCCCCATTTTTGGTGTCATTGGGAGAAATTGTGCCCCATCGTTGGTGTCATTGAGAGGAATTGTGCTCCATCATTGGTGTCATTGGGAGGAAGTGTGCCCCCATCATTGATGCCATTGTGCCCCATTTTTGGCGTCATTGGGAGAACTTGTGACCCATCGTTGGTGTCATTGGGAGGAATAGTGCCCCATCATTTGTGTCATTGGGAGGAATTGTGCCTCGCCGTTGTTGTCATTGGGGGGAATTGTTCCCCATTATTGGTGTCCGTGGGAGAAATTGTGTGCTGATGGTATTGGGCCCTGTTGTTGGTGTCTTTAGGAGAAATTGTGCCCCATCGTTGGTGGTTGGTGTCATTGGGGGGAATTGTGCTCCATCATTGGTGTCATTGGGAGGAATTGTGCCCCATTGTTGGTGACATTGGGAGAAATTGTGCCCCTTCATTGGTGTCATTGAGAGGAATAGTGCCCCATCATCTGTGTCATTGGGAGGAAGTGTGCCCCCATCATTGATGCCGTTCTGCCCCATTATTGGTGTCAGTGGGAGGAATTGTGCCTCACCGTTGGTGTCATTGGGGGGAAGTGTGCCCCATCATTGGTGTCGGGGCGGGGATTATGCCCCATTGTTGGTATCAGTGGATGAAATAGTGCTCCACGGGCTGGGTAAAAGCAAGCAAAGGCAAGCATCTGGCCCCCAGGCCTCAGTTTGGACTTTGGAGACCACTGATCTGATCTAACAGGTATGTATTTGGATGGCAGGAGGACATTGTGGCACCCCTACATGAAGTGAACCCAGGTCCCCAGAGCTACAGGACAATCATGCTACCCTCACTGTCTTTTCATAATCCCAGCTGAACCCTCATACAGTGTGATAGACCTCTCTGCATCCTTTGTTTCTTCTGTATATACATTGTGCTGTCCATCCCTTGGGAGATGTTTGTTTTGTTTCCCAGCTAATCATGGGAACGTGGGGACTTTGATGGAATTGGACATTATGTGGAAAAGTCTCACTCTCCTTATTAGGAGAACATGGGATATTCATCATCCGGCTCCAGTAATAGCTTACAATTGCTGCAAAAGATTGCTATGAAATGACTAAAACCGCTGGAAAAAAGCCCAAGATTACTACATGCCGATTCATAGCGCGCTTCAAGAAAGACTTAACTCTTCGCAGCACCAAATACGGCGTTCTTGGAGGTCACAGCCAGAAATGGGGGACGTTTTCTGGAAATTGGACCGGGTTGTCGCCAACATCAAATAACAAGATTCTATTCTCAGACTCGTGGGTGGCGGATGATAAATAACACTTGATGAGGTCACCATACGTATGTCTACACGCCTACAGTTTGCATATCTGATTGGCCAGATAATTAAAGTTAATGTAAACCCAACCGCTTGAATCTCATGTAAGCTTTACCATGTTCATGTCATATCAAAAGTCATTTTCAGTAGATTTAAACCTCCACTTTCATTAAAATAATCATGAGCGGTCCATTATCAGACACCTTCTGTTTTAGGGTGAAAACGCTATTCTATTTCTAAATAAAAAAAGATCCTGCGCTAAAAGTACCAAAAAATTTATAAAAAAAAAAAAATCTAACCAATAACCACACACGGGATAGTATATAACCATACAACTAAGAATTGTTTTGCTCCCCCTACGGGTTTCGTCCACATGGACGTCATCACTGGGTTCGCCATTCTATTTCTGTTTCCCAATTATCTAGCCATGTTGTCACCCTGTCATGCAAGCTTCTATTACTCTAGTATATCCCAACTTTTTTCATAGCTCCCTTGGAACTTATGAAAACTCTTGAGGCACCCAGTCTAAAATGGGGTCATCTTTCACATCCACAGTGCCCCCCCCCTCCCCCATGTCACATCAGAGTCCTCAGTCCCCCTTCTTTCACGTCAGAGTCACATCTGTGTCCCCAGGCCGCTCCCCTCTCCAACACATTAAAGTCTTCAGTCCCCTCCCCCCACCATCACATTAGTGTGTCCTCAGTCCCCTCCATTCACATCAAAATCCTCCAATCACTGGCTGGGGGCGGGAAGGTGGCTAGGCTGCGTTGCCTGTAACTGCAGTAGAGAAAAGTCAGTCAACCAGACTAGATGTGCTTTGTGGTAGAGCTCTGTAGTGCCGCGTACACGCGACCGGACTTTCCGGCAGAAAAGGTCTGACGGTCTTCCTGATGGACTTTCGACGGAGTTACAACAGACTTACGAACGAATGGTCTTGCCCACACACGAACAGACTAAAGTCCGTTCGTTTTGAACGTGATGACGTACGACGGGACTAGAAAAGGAAGATCAATATCCAGTAGCCAATAGCTGCCCTTGTGTTGTATTTGGTCCGCCGGACCAGCACACAGACGAACCGTTTTCCTGATAGGAATTGATTCCGTCGGACAGATTTGAAACATGTTCTATTTCTAGGTCCGTCTAATTTTTTTTTTTTTTTAAGAAAAACGATCGGATTATCCGACGGAATGATTCCGTCGGACCTAGTCTGCCGGAAGGTCCGGTCGTGCGTACGCGGCATTATTGTCAGGACTGGATGAACAGAAATACAAGTCCTTTTGGCAAGAAGTAAAATTGGACTCCATTAGGGGTTATGGCTGTTTTGGCTTCTATGAGGTCTTAGCCCTTGTACACACGGTCGGACATTCCGACAACAAAAATCCGTCGGATTTTGTCCAAAACTGGCGTTGCATACACACGGTCGGACAAAGTTGTCGGAAAATCCGATCGTTCGTAAGGCGATGGCGTTATTTAGTTACGAACGGGACTACGTTCAGGCTAGTAGCCAATAGCTTTGGTGTAGGAATTTGATCTGAGCATGTGTGGCACTTTGTCCAATCAGAATTCTGTACAAACAATCGGACAAAGTCCCGATCGGATCATGTTGTGGGAAAATTTTTATATCCATCTCTCAAACTTTGTTGGCCGGACATTCCGAGGGAAAAAGTTTGACGAAGCCTACACGCGGTCGGATTATCCGACAACGCGGTCCGTTTTCCGTCGGATTGTCCGATCGTGTGTACAAGGGCTTAGGCTTTTGGGGGTTAATCTTATATTTAGTATTAGAGAGTTATGCCGCGTACACACGACCGGACTTTTTGACAGCAAAGGTCCGACGGGACGAGTCCGTCGGACAATTCGATCTTGTGTGTGGGCTCCATCGGACCTTTGCTTGCCAAAAATCCGGCGGACTTTAGAAATAGAACATGTTTTAAACTTTTCCACCGGAACTCCGCCGGACCGAGAAATCCGCTCGTGTGTATGCTAGTCCAATGGACAAAAACCGACGCTATTGGCTACTGGCTATGAACTTCCTTATTCTAGTCCAGCCGTACGTCATCACATTCTAATCCGTCAGACTTTGGTGTGATTTTGTGTGGCCAAGTCCGTTCATTCGGAAAGTCCGTCGGAACTGGAAGTGGGCAGCACAGTGGTGTAGTGGTTAGCACTCTCACCTAGCAGTAAGTAGGGTTGCTGGTTCGAATCCCAACCACGACACCACCTGCCTGGAGTTTGCATGTTCTCCCTGTGCCTGCGTGGGTTTCCTCCGGGTACTCCAGTTTCCTCCCACAATCCAAAGACATGCAGGGAGGTTAATTGGCTTCTGTCCAAAATTGGCCCTAGTATATGAATGGGGACCTAGGATTGTTGGCTCCCTGAGGGTAGGGACCGACATGAGTGTGCAATGTACAGGGATAGGAACAATTGTAGACACTCGACCAGGTAGAACTGAATGGACTGGTGTCTTTATTCAACCAAACTAACTATGAAACTATGAAACTCCGCCAAAAGACCATCGGACCCAGTCCCTCGAAAAGTCCGGTAGTGTGTACGCGGCATTAGGAACGCAGAGTGGGACAATTCTGAAGATTATGTCAGTGGACCGCCTCTCTGTTTTCAGGAGCTAGCCAGATGATGCAAGCAGGAGAGGACCCCCCCCCCCCCCCTTAAGCTGAGCCCCCTTCTAACACGGTGCCCAAGGCAGGTGCCTCTTCTGCTTTCTCTTGGCCCTGTAGCCATGTTGGTTTTCTATTGCCAAAATGTGATGTTTATTATTCATACGATTGGCTGAGGCTTCAAAGCACCCAACTGGACACCATGTAATTCTCAGGTGCAATGGCTGGTTCTCTTTAAGGTGACTGTAGGTGAGTATAGCTACCTGAGTTTTATAATAGGGGCTGAGTACCCATATTTTTACCAGCTAAGTATAACGTGGAGGAAATGACAGACTGCTGGACGCGTAAACGCCGATTATTAAACCTTTGCTGGAGCGACAGGAAGTCAGGGTGATAATTAGGACGCCGCAGAAACAAGTCTGTTTTTAGCCGGTCAAACACAAGATAATTCCTGCCTTCCTTCTGGTGTATCATTAAGACCTCCGGGCTGGTAATTGCTACTTTCCTGTTTTATGGTGTCCAGGCCAAGCAGTGGGAATCAGTATTTCTAAATAACGATGATCAGAAGATACTGAGGATTCTGAGTGGAAGATTAAGGCAGAACTCCACCCAATATTTTTATTTTTTTTAGCTTTTGGTGCGATCCCCACCTAGCTTTTTATAGTCATGTCTATAACATCCCAACCTTGACTACCAGGAACTTCCTGTAAGCTTTACTTCCATCTTCCTCCCTCTAGAGGGCGGGTGCCACCGCTTCATGGCTTGTGCACCCAGGCAGGGCATTATCTACCCCTTTCTCAACTCTCTGTAATTTGGTGTTACAGGAACACATCTGCTGGTTATCCTGGAAAAAAAATGCTGCTGAGTATCCTGGAACACATCTGTTGTTTATTCTAAAACATACCTGTTGGTGATCCTGAAACACGCCTGCTGTTGATAGTGGAACACTCCTGCTTGTTAGCCTGAAAAAGAACTACTGGTATTTCTAGACCACATCTGTGGTTTATTCTAGAACATAGCTGTTAATGGTCCTTGAACACACCTGCTGGTGATCCTGAATATACACCTGTAAGTTATTCTGGAACCCACCTGCTGGTGATCCTAGAACACACTTATGCCTTCTACACACGGTTGGACATTCCGACCACAAAATCCGTCTGATTTTTTCAGACGGATTTTGTCCGAAACTGGTGTTGCATACACACGGTCGGACAAAGTTGTCGGAAAATCCGATTGTTCGGAACGTGGTGACGTTCGTTCGTTATGACAGGACCACGTTCAGGCTAGTAGCCAATAGCTTTGGTCTCGTAATTTGATCTGAGCATGCGTGGCACTTTGTCTGATCGGAAAAAGTCTGATTGGATTTTTTTTGTCGGAAAATGTAAGATCCTGCTCTCAAATTGTTTCCGTCTGAATTTCCGAAGGAAAAAGTCCAATAAAGCCCACACACAATCGGATTTTTCGACAATATAATCCGATCGGACCTTTTCCGTCGGAATTTCCGAACGCGTGTACAGGGCATTATGGTTATTATGGAAAATACAAATGGTGATCCTAGAACGCAGCTGCTGGTGATCTTGGAACAAATCTACTTTTGATTCTGGAACACACCTACTTGCGATTCTGGAACACACTTGTATTTTTATTGTTCTTGGAATATATCTTGTGCTGAATCTGGAACACACCTGTTTGTTATTTGAGGACACACCTACTGGTGATCCTGGAACACATCTGTGGTTTATTGTAGAACATGCCTGCTGGTGATCCTGGAATGTATCTGTGGTTTATTCTAAAAAACATTTGCTGGTGATCCTGGTGATCCTGGAAGACATTCTGGAACGCACCTGCCAGTAATCGTGGAGCATGGGGATCCCGAAACACACATGTAAGTTATTCTGGATCCCACCTACTGGTGATTATAGAACACACCTGTAGGTTATTCTGGAAAATACAACTGGTGATTCTAGAACACAACTACTTGAGATCTAGGAACACGTACTTTTTATTCTGGAACACACCTACTTGTGATACTGAAACACATCATGTTTTTTCCCCCTGGAACATACCTACTTCTGAATCTAGAACACACCTGTTTGTTATTTGAGAAAAAACATGCTCGTGATCCTGGAACACAACTGTAGGTTATTTTGAAACACACCTACTGGTGATCCTGGAACATGCCTGTTGGTGATCCAGTAACACACCTGTTGGTGATTGTGGAACAAACCTGTTGATTATTTGGGAAAACACCAGCTAGTGATCTTGGTAAAGATCTGATGCCGAATCTGGAACACACCTGCTGGTGTCATGGTTTTGCAATAGAGTTTGTCTGCTTACCTGTTTCCATGTGTTCATCTCTAGAGACCAGCCGACCCTCACCTGACTGCTTTTGTAATCCATCCTCTGGCATGACTCCACCCTAGCTCCTATCAGAGAACTCTATATTAACCTGTGCACTGCAGGCCAACCCTGTTGATCAACCTTTGTGTGTTAGCTTCCTGTTACCTGCCGTGTGCTCTGCTGTTGTTCCTTTACCGACTTTGGCGTGTCCTTGACTATCCCTGTTTGCCTGTGATCCTGACCTATTGGCGTGCCCCTGACTATTCCTGTCTGCTTGTGGCCCGACCTTGGCTTTATCCCTCACTATCCCTATCCTTCTGTTGCCTACTGTGGGTGCGAGCTGGGGGATCCTGGGGGTCGCGACCTGGAGCCAGTTGCAGCCCAGTCCATCCTCACCACTAGAGGCTCTGGTGAACACCTGCTGGCTCTTAGACTCCCCGCCCCAGGGAATCTTACGCTCTAACCCCGGTGGGATCGGTCTTGGTGTTCTGGCGGCCCTGCCTTCCTTATCACCTTGACTCCCATCCACAGCAGTCAGCCGTAGTGTCCACAACCTTGCGGTGCACTCCTGATCCCTACGGTGTGCATCTGTCACCTCGCCTCAAGGTGACCTGACAGCTGGTTATTCAAGAACACACCTAATTTTAACCCTGGAACACACCTGTAGTTTATTATGAAACATACCCACTGGTGATCCTGGAACACATTTACTGGGGATCCAGGGAAACATTTACTGGGGATCCAGGGAAACACCTATTAGTGATCCTGAAACATAGCAGCTGGTGATCTTGGAATGTATCTACTGCTGCATCTGGAACACATGCTAGAATGCCCTCTTCTGATACACAATAAACATAACTACTTACCACTAAATCACATACATTTATGTGATTGGCTTCAAGTGGTCATATTTGGGTTATGACTACAACTGTAGGCCATAACCCCATTATTTGATGCTGAGCCCAGGATTTTATGCTGGCTCCAGTATTTGATGCTGAGCCCAGGATTTGATGCTGACCCCAGGTTTTGATGCTGACCCCAGGATTTAATGATAAATCCAGGATTTGATGCTGAGCCCAGTATTTGATGCTGACTTCAGGATTTGATGTTGACTGCAGGATTTGATGCTGGCCCCAGGATTTGATGCAGACTCCAGGATTTGATGCAGACTCCAGGATTTGATGCAGACTCCAGGATTTGATGCTGACCCCAGGATTTGATGCTGACCCCAGAATTTGATGCTGACCTCAGAATTTGATGCAGACTCCAGGATTTGATGCAGACTCCAGGATTTGATGCTGACCCCAGGATTTGATGCTGACCCCAGGATTTGATGCTGAACCCAGGATTTGATACAGACTTCAGGATTTGATGCAGACCCCAGGATTTGATGCAGACTCCAGGATTTGATGCTGACCCCAGGATTTGATGCAGACTCCAGGATTTGATGCAGACTCCAGGATTTGATGCAGACTCCAGTATTTGATGCAGACTCCAGGATTTGATGCTGAACCCAGTATTTGATGCTGACCCCAGGATTTGATACAGACTCCAGGATTTGATGCTGAACCCAGTATTTGTCGCTGAACCCAGTATTTGATGCTGAACCCAGGATTTGATGCTGACCCCAGGATTTGATGCTGACCCCAGGATTTGATGCAAACTCCAGGATTTGATGCAGACCCCAGAATATGATGCAGACCCCAGAATATGATGCAGACCCCAGAATATGATGCAGACCCCAGAATATGATGCAGACTCCAGGATTTGATACAGACTTCATAATTTGATGCTGACCCCAGGATTTAATGCTGAACCCAGGATTTGATGCTGACCCCAGGATTTGATGCTGACCCCAGGATTTGATGCAAACTCCAGGATTTGATGCTGACCCCAGAATTTGATGCTGACCTCAGAATTTGATGCAGACTCCAGGATTTGATGCTGACCCCAGGATTTGATGCTGACCCCAGGATTTGATGCTGAACCCAGGATTTGATGCTGACCCCAGGATCTGATGCTGACCCCAGGATTTGATACAGACTTCAGGATTTGATGCAGACCCCAGGATTTGATGCAGACTCCAGGATTTGATGCAGACTCCAGTATTTGATGCAGACTCCAGGATTTGATGCTGAACCCAGTATTTGATGCTGACCCCAGGATTTGATACAGACTCCAGGATTTGATGCTGAACCCAGTATTTGTCGCTGAACCCAGTATTTGATACTGAACCCAGGATTTGATGCTGAACCCAGTATTTGTCGCTGAACCCAGTATTTGATGCTGAACCCAGGATTTGATGCTGACCCCAGGATTTGATGCTGACCCCAGGATTTGATGCAAACTCCAGGATTTGATGCAGACCCCAGAATATGATGCAGACCCCAGAATATGATGCAGACTCCAGGATTTGATACAGACTTCATAATTTGATGCTGACCCCAGGATTTAATGCTGAACCCAGGATTTGATGCTGACCCCAGGATTTGATGCTGACCCCAGGATTTGATGCAAACTCCAGGATTTGATGCTGACCCCAGAATTTGATGCTGACCTCAGAATTTGATGCAGACTCCAGGATTTGATGCAGACTCCAGGATTTGATGCTGACCCCAGGATTTGATGCTGACCCCAGGATTTGATGCTGACCCCAGGATTTGATGCTGAACCCAGGATTTGATGCTGACCCCAGGATCTGATGCTGACCCCAGGATTTGATACAGACTTCAGGATTTGATGCAGACCCCAGGATTTGATGCAGACTCCAGGATTTGATGCAGACTCCAGTATTTGATGCAGACTCCAGGATTTGATGCTGAACCCAGTATTTGATGCTGACCCCAGGATTTGATACAGACTCCAGGATTTGATGCTGAACCCAGAATTTGTCGCTGAACCCAGTATTTGATACTGAACCCAGGATTTGATGCTGAACCCAGTATTTGTCGCTGAACCCAGTATTTGATGCTGAACCCAGGATTTGATGCTGACCCCAGGATTTGATGCTGACCCCAGGATTTGATACAGACTCCAGGATTTGATGCTGAACCCAGTATTTGTCGCTGAACCCAGTATTTGATACTGAACCCAGGATTTGATGCTGAACCCAGTATTTGTCGCTGAACCCAGTATTTGATGCTGAACCCAGGATTTGATGCTGACCCCAGGATTTGATGCTGACCCCAGGATTTGATGCAAACTCCAGGATTTGATGCAGACCCCAGAATATGATGCAGACCCCAGAATATGATGCAGACCCCAGAATATGATGCAGACTCCAGGATTTGATACAGACTTCATAATTTGATGCTGACCCCAGGATTTAATGCTGAACCCAGGATTTGATGCTGACCCCAGGATTTGATGCTGACCCCAGGATTTGATGCAAACTCCAGGATTTGATGCTGACCCCAGAATATGATGCAGACCCCAGAATATGATGCAGACTCCAGGATTTGATACAGACTTCATAATTTGATGCTGACCCCAGGATTTAATGCTGAACCCAGGATTTGATGCTGACCCCAGGATTTGATGCTGACCCCAGGATTTGATGCAAACTCCAGGATTTGATGCTGACCCCAGAATATGATGCAGACCCCAGAATATGATGCAGACTCCAGGATTTGATACAGACTTCATAATTTGATGCAGACTCCAGGATTTGATGCTGACCCCAATATTTGTTGCAGACCCAAGGATATTATGCTGAACCCAGGATTTGATGCTGATCCCAGGATTTGATGCTGATCCCAGGATTTGATGCTGACCCCAGGATTTGATGCTGACCCCAGGATTTGATGCTGACCCCAGGATTTGATGCTGACTGGCCACCCTGCCATGTTCTTGTGGCCTAAATGTGTTTTTTTTATTATAAGCAAGCAGTGTAAGATTATACATTTTAGCCCAGTATTTGGTACACCACTTCTCAGTTTCTATCATGACTCATATCGAAAATGTGTTTACAGGAAGACACTATTTTGTACACTTGCGGTTTTCAAAAAGAAAAATAGAAAATCACCGATTCTTCAAAAAAAATTATTGGGGAAGTATACTCGGGCAGTTTTTGATGTGATGGATTTAAAACGTATCTAAAAGCGATCACAGAACTGAAATATACTGTAACTTCCTCATCTTTAGATGTGCAGCTGCATTTGTTTACTTCTCTAGGCTTTTTTCCTTTATTTTCACCTGGTGAAATAAAACAGTCTGTGTCCAGGTCCGATTATTTGAATGTAACAATCCCATTCACACAACCCCTCTTAAAAAAAAATAAAAATAAAATATGAAAGCAGAGGCCCTGGAGAATAAAATGGTGGCTGTTGCAATTATTTTTTTTTAACTTTGTGCTATAAAACATATTTAATAAAAATCAAAAATTTTCATCAATTTAGGCCAATATATAATCTGCTGCAAAATCGCAGTAAACGTATATTGATTGGTTTGCGCAAAAGTTATAGCGTCTACAAAATAGAGGATAGATTTATGGCATTTAAATTATTATTTTTTACTAGTAATAGCTTTTTTAGCGGGACTACGACATTGCGGCGGACAAGTCGGACACCTAACTGACATTTTTGACACTTCTTTTGGAAAAATTTGTGACATTATTACAGCAATCAGTGTTAAAAAATATGCACTGGCACGGAAGAGGTTAACACTAGGGGGTGATCAAGGGGTTAACTGTGTTCCCTGGGAGGTGATTACTAACTGTGTGGGGGGATGGGCTGCCTGGGAAAACACACAGACCCATCTTTCTGCAGAGCAGAAATACAAGATCTCAGTGTCATCTCCTGTCTGAACTTGTTTACTTTCGGCAGATCCCCGTTCTGTCTCTGTGGGGAACAATCGCGGGCGGCCAGGGGACATTGAGTCTGCCAGACCCGCTGATTGGTTCCCCTCCACTGGCCAATCGGCGTGTGCACGCCCACAGAACCTCGTGCACAAATTGACGTACAAGTACCCAGATTCGCGCAGCCGAGCAAGCCTGCTGCAGTATAACTGCAGCGTAGGGTGTCTGGGATTCACCCGGACAGTCCGGGGTTTGCATCATGTGTCTGGGTTTCAGTCCACCTGGGTCCGGGTCCGGGTTTCAGTCCACCTGAAACCCGAACACATTTTTCAGATGGGAATTTGGCTTGGAACAGGGCTTACCAGGAGGGTGAGGGGGCACTATGTTCGCTGCATTACTATTCTTTATCTAACTGTGGCCATTTGGCAAGTGGTTAAATAGGCACATCGCTGTTTTGTTTCTGTAGTGAACAATTAGCGAGTGCCAGCGGACATCCAGACTGTTGTACCTGCCGCTGGGCTTCCGCGCAGGCCACTAGCAGCCTTGCGTGCGCACGGCCCCAGACCCGGAGGTGTCAGATCACCATTTCTCTTTCTTTCTTTCTTTCTTTCTTTCTTTCTTTCTTTCTTTCTTTCTTTCTTTCTCCCTCCACCCCTCTTTCTTTCTTTTTCTCCCTCCATCCCTCTTTCTTTCTCTCTCCCTCCATCCCTCTTTCTTTCTTTTTCTCCCCCTCTATATTTCTCTCTCTC